>NW_008592474.1:0-2744 GCF_000691845.1 Merops nubicus
CTGGAACTGACCAGGGTCCTAATGCGGCGCCGGGGGCTGGGGGCCGAGCACAGCCTGCCCGGCCCGCCGCCTCGAGCCCCAGCCTGGCACGGGAAGGCTCTTCCAACGATCAGCGCTCCTACATCTATGCTTGGGGAGACAGCACCGGGAGTAAACAACAAGCCCTGTCAAGTCTGCAAGAGGAGGGTGTTTTGCAACAGGACCACTGAACTGCTTATTTAAAAAAAAAAAAAAAAAAAAAAATCAAACCAAAAATCCTCTTATTTGCTTCAGTGAAATAACGATATTCTCCAAATGTAAACAAGGAAGGCCATCCTGTGTCCTAGAACAACATCGTCTCTTTTTTTTAACTACTAGTGCTACAGTTACATAAGCCCACATAAATTTTACCCCTCTGTTCAGTGACCACTTTTCTAGAAGAGATGCCATGAAATAGAATGCTCTCAGACCACTTCCTCTGAGACCCCATATAGAAGAAATAAAGTAAAAGCAACAGGGGAGAAAGTGCTTGAGGTGGGCGAGGCACATTTTGTAACAGCTCAAAATCACTGCTTTCATCAAAATCACCCGTTCAGGGTCTGTCTCCAAGAGACACTTCCCCCATCAAAGAAAGACAACAAAAGTCATGGTTCTTCTGAGATACATTTCTGTCAAGATCAAGGACCAGGATGAGGCACTAGTAATATTCAAGACAGCAAAATAACAGGCACTTGATATCAAGAAGGGCTGCTTGGGCTTTAAGAACTGAGACTAAAGGGAAAAACTATTGAAAAAATGTTTTTACATGTCTGCATGAAAAAGATCACTCACATATGGCCTTGCTGAGCATGATTCTGGCACTGCATTTCATCTTTTTTTTTTTTTTTGTCAACTGCTAAAACCGGAGGAAAGGGTAAATAATTCACGCACAGAAATAAATAAATGACTTCATGTAAATCTAGCAGCCTAAACTGTTACGAGCAGTAGTAATTCATTTTTTAAAACGCTGACACATACTGTGAACTCATAATGAAAAATGTGTCCTTCAGAAAAATTCCCGATCGAGATCCAAGAATAAACAAGACTATGACGTGTCAGTGTCTCCCTTGCAAACCCAAGAAACCTTATGAGAGGAGCCACTCACTTCCCAAAGCATGCAAGGAAGAGAAACACGGAACACGACCCTCCCCAAAGAGCAGTGGTTGAGCTTCCTCCCTCCTGCGCAGGCACGCAGTACTTTCCTGCTCCAAGCGGAGATACGAGACTGCTCATGACAGCGCTAGGATTTCGTGATCTAATCATGACAGTATTAGCATTTCACAAGCGATCTATTATGTATGTTTTGGTCAATAAACTGACTCAGCATTTAAACCTCTCGACCAGATGAAGCCACAGCTCTCCCCAAAGTTACCGGCGAAGACAGCTCACATCTGAAACCCACTAGCAAACATGCACACATGCGTCCCCTGAAATCTTACCTCACCCTTTCGCAAGTGAAAAAATCCCACCCCATTGAGTTGTCAGGGCCCCGATGGTTTTCCATGAGGTAAAAAACAAAATCAGGCTCCCTCACTCACCCCACGAACACGGATGTGCAAGACCAACACGTACCCAGTCCTGACCCCACTGAAAAAGATCAGATTTGGAAGGCAGACAAAAAAATAATATTTCACGTCGGAAGTTGCTGGAATGCAAGTGGATTACGCCATTTACAACTCTTTCACCCGGCAGACAAGCAGCAAACGAGTGACCCGTCCCTGCATTCACAGGACCATGACTTTCACAGAAGGTGCGGGAAAAAAGGGTCAGATCAGCCCTTCCTTTCAGAGCTACCACAGAAACAGTCAGGGTTCGAAAGTTCCTATTGCTTCTTACGGTAGGTGCTATTCAGCACAAATAAAAGACCAGAGGAACTCTGGAGAACAAAAGGAGGATGTCCTATATTCAGACTCCCACTAGCAGTGAGCTGCACAAGTCACATTTTACAAGGAAGAACCAGGAATCTGTCAGCGACTTTTCTCTCCCCACACCTCTTACAAAGAGGTGGCAGCAACCCTCCTACCCTGATTCACTGACCTGGGCTACAGCATAAGGAAATTACACCTCGGTGTTTCCAAACAGCACTGGGAATTTTGAAAGCTCCTTAGATGTCTCTGACTGAACGGGGGCAGACAGAGCAATCTGCCTGAGCAGCCAGTCAGTCACCGGCTGGCTGCCGAGATCTGCGTGAGCTGTCGCGCCACGAGCTCACCCTTCCAACAAGAAATCCTCCCGTACCGCACAGCGGGTTGGGGCTTTACCTCCCCACCTCCAACAAAGACAGACCTACCTAACGATGAAACAGCACAAAGCAAGGTTTCCCTTTATTTTTTTTTTCCTTGAGCATGTTCTTTCCCTGCCAAAGTTCTGCAGGGCAGGGCAGGTTAGGGTCGATGGGAAGAGAAGACTGATTTTAAGGAGAATTTAGCTTTAACCTCTTACCAAACCTACTAGGCACTGTATTATGCGCTGCCAAGCTAAATTCAACGGTGCAAACACCCTCCAGCTGGGGGTCTGGCCCCATTTCTGTACACAGGATTAAACAGGTACCTGCTTCGGAAGGAAATATTTGATAGGCACGGATGAGTGTGTCTCTTTTCAGCTCTGTGGTCAGTGTGTTTAGCCAAAGTAGAAGCACAGGTAATAGCTGCTATACCACAAGTCTCAGCACAAGGAGAAATGAAGGGTTGTCCCTTGGGTTATTACCCTGCTGCACATCACACCTA
>NW_008592474.1:2775-4306 GCF_000691845.1 Merops nubicus
TAGCTACTCTATATGAAGGAGTAAACACAAAACCAAATTGCTCATCCGGGCTCATTTCTTTCCAGCCCTTCTGAAACAACAACAAAGAATGTACCCACTCCAGGGACAAGGGTACGACAGACTCGCACAGCTAGCTACCAGTGAAGATACTGTCCCAGATAAACAAAAGTTAATTTAAGCTACAGCCACCTTCTGTCAAGCTCGCTACAGTTCCACCATCACCTCCTTAACTGACATGCTGGAGTTTTTAAGAATTTAGGAAGTCAGAAATACAGAAAGCTCACAAAAAGAGTCAAGCAATTTCATAACTGAAGGGAAAACAAAAAGAAATAATTAAGCACATTTCCAGGAATTTGGTTTTTTGGTTGTTTTTTTTTTTCCCCTCTACTTTTTTTAAAGCTATTTATTGGACAACCGAGGCACTTTAATCTCTGAGCCAGAGGCAATGAATGGTCCTGGCAAACAGCAGTCTAGAAATTGGCACAGAGAACTACCCCACAGTTTAAATATGCTTATTCAGATGCTGTTCAAATTGTGTGAATATTTAACTGTTTGCGAAGTGGTATAGAACCAGTTTCAGGGACAGGCTGGCTGCAATTTCCAGTGAAAACTTTACATGACAGATGACAAGCTCACCTTTTCTTAAAAGAGTTATTAGGGTCCCATCCCAAAAGCCAGCAGGCACTACTTGTTGGGGGGAGGGGGTGTGTGTGTGTGCGTGCGTGTGTGTTAAAGAATGGAAGCCAGGGTGAGCACACACTTTCCAAAGCGCTGTGATTTGGCTTGTCTGACTCCAACCTTCCCCAGAGCATTGCTGCTTACCTCTTTGCAGTTAGATGCATATTTGAAAGTCAAGTTCCTTGGCAAGGAAGCCTCTGCCTGAGTTAGGGTGCCTCCATCAGCACTGGGATCCAACGGGTGATCGTTTACAATGTACGTACACTTCTCTTCGAAATCGGCTTCCGTCCACAGGGTCATGTCAGCATCCTCCATGTCCATTTTCATTGTCCACTCTCTCCCTTTCACCAGATTCTTGAAACTCACAGCGTCCGAGCTACACTGCGTAGCAGCCTGGAAAATAAGAAAACAGCCTTTAATCCTCATTGTCCTTCAGTGTTGTGGTTTCCGTTGAGACAGCATGACTAATACAGTAGTCTGTGACACTTTAAAAGTGTATGCAGGATAGTTGGTACAGTTGAGTAATAGCCAAAAAGCAGTGTAAACGAAGCTGCTCTGACTGAAGCAGCACCTTAAAACACCAGCCTCGGCAATAATGAGGAGCAAACAAAAACAAAGAGGAAAAAAACCCTAGGCTGACAGCCGCTTTACCTTTTTCATCCCCTTTCCTTAATGCCTCAGAGAGAAAAAAATATTCCGTGCTGAAGAAAACGTGGGGTCATGGCCGCGAGACCACTTAGTCGCCTGTGGAAAAGCTGCCTCAGAAAAGTGTCACAAACAAGGAGAGGAAGAGGAAAAGAGCTGCTGTCTGCGTCTGAATGAAGCTAAAAATGGAAAGCGCATGCTGGAAGAG
>NW_008592475.1:0-5645 GCF_000691845.1 Merops nubicus
GGATGGATGGATGGATGGAGTGATGGACAGGGGCTGGTGAGGGAAGAGGCTTTTTTCTGTGAAAAAAGCAGGTTTGGAGAGGTTATTACATTATTTCTCATGTGCTGAATAGGATGAGGGAGGTGACTGAAGGTCAAAACTGCTCTGAACTGGTGTAACTCCAGGAGGACTGGGAAAGGAGAGCCCGTTATCCCTGTGCCTCTATGCAGAGCAATGTCCAAGGACATCCCAGTGAAGATGTCAATGGAAAATTTTACAAAAGGCAAGGAGGGTTCGGAAACCACAACAACCAAAGACTTCTCAAACTCCTGGTCCTTACAGCAGATCCCTCCCTCAGGACACGCTCTGATCTGTCCTGCAGAGCTACTGATGCCTCCGACCCCCCCGCCCCAGCCACCCAAGGGGAGATTCATAGGACCACAGAACAGTTTGGGTTGGATGGGACCTTAAAGATCATCCACTTCCACCCCACTGCAGTGAGCAGTCTGGGACCGAGCTGGAGCCAGGAGGGGACCACGGGAAATGAAATGCTCCAGACCACGGCTTGGACACCACCTGGCAGCTGGTTCCAGCAAAACACGGTGGTGGAAGCCTCCAGAGCAAAGCACAGAGCTCCCCAGGCCCCAGTTCCTGCACTGGAAGCTCACCCGGAGGCAAAACACTGAATTTCCAGCTCCTGGATCAGCAGGAGACAGACTCACATCTGTCTGCCTCAGACTCACATCTGCAGACACATCTTCCTGATTTATCTGCGTCATTTAAAGGCAGCCGGTATTGCAGCTCTTAAAGCTCTGAGTTATTCAGGTCCTGTGGCTTGGTGCCGACGCTGTTCGTGGTGTTTTGTAACTCGGCAGAAGCGGCACCACAAAGCTCCAGGTTCACTTTCAGTGGTGTCTGCAGCGTCTGGACGAGAAGGCCACCAGCATCCTGGCTTGGGTCAGCACCAGTGTGGCCAGCAGGAGCAGGGCAGGGATCGTCCCCCTGCACTGGGCAATGGGGAGGCTGCCCCTCGAATCCTGGGGTCAGTTTTGGGCCCCTCCCTCCCAGAAGGACCTGGAGGGGCTGGACATTGGCCAGAGAAGGGCAACGAAGCTGCTGGGGAAGGGTCTAGAGCCCAAGGGTGGTGAGGAACAGCTGAGGGAGCTGGGGATGCTGAGCCTGGAGCAAAGGAGGCTCAGGGGAGACCTTCTGGCTCTTCAAAGCTCCCTGACAGGAGGCTGGAGCCAGGTGGGGGCTCTTCTCTCAAGGAACAAGCGACAGGACAAGAGGAACTGGCCTCAAGTTTCCCCAGGGGAGGTTGAGGTTGTCCCTGAGGAACAACTTGTTGCCCTTGAGGGTTGTGCAGGGCTGTGCCAGGCTGCCCAGGGCAGTGGTGGAGTCCCCATCCCTGGAGGGGTTTCCAAGCCATGGAGATGTGGTGCTGAGGGAAATGGGTCAGTGGGTACCTGGCAGTGCTGGGGGAATGGTTGGCCTCTATCACCTTAAAGGTCTTTTCCAGCCTGAACAATTCTGTTATTTAATGGTTCTATGAAAGCTTCATCTCCCTGTGACTGCCAGCCCCAAATTTGTGGTTTTTTTTGACTGGTCTCCCCAAAATGCAGCCTGTGACTCTGTCCACAGCCCTCAGCTCAGCTGCCCGACTGTCCCTGGAACTGGCGGGCACTGTGAGGAGCTGTGAGTCTGCTTTCCCCTGAGAGCTGACAGAAGAACACAATAATAGCCTTTACAATTGGGGAAGTCTGTAATTCAACCTCAAAATCAGTTGACAAAACCCTCTGCTTGGTGGGAAAATACCAGATCCTGAAGAAAAGGCAACTAAGGCGTGGCAGTGAGGGTCCTCCTGCAGCAACAGGGGGAATATTTACGAAATATTTCCATTTTGCACTGGGAAGAAGCTGAATTCTGCAGCCCCCAGCCTGACAGTGAAACACTGCCTCTGCCAGCAGGACATGGTGGGAAGATGTTAAACAGCAGCAGCCTAAGTGAAATATTCCAGGAGCTGGATCGTACGGATGGACTGAGATGTCTCATGGGTATTTGCCATGAAGCTCTTGGAATTGCCTACAAGACCTGCACGTAGCCGAGCTCCTCTGAGCCTGTGTCGGGATCTGAGGAGACCCAGGCAGGGGGGAAGCTGGGACATCTGGTGAGGATCTGGAAAACAGGAGCCAAGCCCCAAGAGAGGCTGGAAATGGCAAGGGAAAAATCAATCTCCTGAGGTCTGAGGATTGACTTGGCCACAGTCATTAAGCACCTCCACAAGAAAGCAGAGAACTCACTCATCTGGCAGATGAAATGAAGATGCTCCAGGGGCTGAAGCTGGATGAATTCTAACTAGAAATGAGGCAGAACGTTTTTAATAATGAGGGTGATTAACTATTGCAGTAACTTAACAAAGTGAGTGTCCCTGCTGGGAGATGGGATGTCTGCCTGAAAGGTGCTGGTGACCCTGAAGGTGAAGGTTGGCATCACACAGGGGTTAGGAAGAAATTCTTCACTGTGAGGGTGGTGATCCCTTGGCCCAGGTTGCCCCGAGAGGTGGTCGCTGCCCCATCCCTGGAACCATTCCAGGGGAGGTTGGCTGGGGCTCTGAGCAACCTGCTCTAGTTGCAGATGTCCCTGCTCCCTGCAGGGGGGTTGGACTGGATGACCTTGGAAGGTCCCTTCCCACCCAAATCATCCAGTGATTCTATGAAACAGCTGAAAAAGCCCAGTTTCACCCCAAAGTCCAGGGCATGCCCACCCACCCAACCAGGACTGAGCACGGGGGCTGTGAAGTCACTGGGAACTGGAGCCCCACCACAACTTTGCTGGTCTGTCCCTGGACGCAGTCGAGATACAGTACCCGGGGCCTTCTCCACGCCCAGGGGTCCTGACTCCTGCCAAGGTGTAATTAGCTCAGGCGTGGGGCCCGGCTGCAGGACTGGCCCGTGTCCTCTCCATCTCTTCCTGCCTGTGTCTCTCCTCTCAGACCATCTTGACGTGGCTCTTGGAGCTCAGTGGGCATCCAATCCTGCCCTCCCGCCACTCCCGAGCCACATCCCCACCCAAAACAGCCGCTGCAGGAGGAGGAAGAGGAGGAGATGAACACAGAGGTGCAGAGGAAGGTCTGAGCAAGCCCTGGGGTGTCCCTGCACCCCTCTGAGTCCATCCCACCACGTGCCCTTGTCCTTCCAGGGGCTCCACGTGCTGCTTCCTTGCCCTTTATCGCAGCGATCGTGGGGTCAAACACCCGGCTGGAGATATTTTATCAGAATTGATGGGGAGTAACACACCCTCCGACAATTTCTGCAGCTAGCTCAGCTCAGATAATAAAGGTAATAAACTTTTGCTTCAGGGCACGGAGTGACCACTCGCAGGGGTCAGCACGTTCAATGGGCCGAAGGCGGCGAGGTTAAGTGAGGTCTTTTTTCAGATTTGATGGGTAAATAAAGCTCGTCTCACTCAGGGATATGAAGCACCCCATAAAAAACCACCATAAAGTCATAGCTCGGTGTGAGATGATGGCTAGAGGGTCTTGGTCATCGGTACTGGGTTAAGTAGATCAACACTGATAAGGGGTAAAACCTTCTCTACAAGCAGCTTTCAAATGCTGAGATGTTCCAGCACCCAGACCAGCCTCAGAGCTCCTGAGGATTGGAAAACCTGAGAAATCCTGGATGTCACCACAGAGTGGCCACCATGCGCCCAGGTCTTGCAGCCATGGCTGGAGGAGGCTCTCGAAGGTTGGCCACTGCAGCTTCAGCAAGAAGAGCCACCCTAGGTACCACCAGTGTCAGTCTGAAAGATGAAAACCTCAGCTAGGAAAGCCCAGAGGAACACCCCTCACCTTGGGGTTTGCACCCATAAAGCGGCTGCCGGCCATGTTGACCACTCTTCATTGATAGCCATGCAAGAGTTGGTGACTCTTTGTTGATATCCATGCAAGAGTTGACCACTTTTTGTTGACAGCCATGCCACAGGCTATGTTGACTAATCTTCATTGATAACCATGCAAGAGTTGATCTCTCTTATTTGATGGCCAGGCAAGAGGCCCCATTGACTGATGACTACACAAAAGGCCCCGATGACCGCTCTTAATTGATAACCACACAAGAGTTGAGAACTCTTTGTTGATAGCCATGCAAGAGGCCACATTGATTGTTCTTTGTTGATGGCCACGCAAGAGTTGGCCACTCTTCATTGCTGGCCACGCAAGAGGCCCCATTGACCACTCTTCACTGATCACCACACAAGAAACCCAGGCCATGCCTCTCGGAAAGCTGTCGCCTTCCTCCTGTACCTTGGGGGACGGCAGAAATGAATAACTACCAGGAGGAAGGTCGCGTTGCTTTGCTGAAATTTCATTAAGAGGTTCAGAGCCAATGTCCAGGCGAAGAGGCTGCTGCTGACGCCCGGGCCTCCTTCTTCGGAGCCATTTCCAGCGCCGCCGCCGCGCTCTCGCTTCATTTCGTCCATCTGTAACGGCGCGAGCGCAGCGCGGCGTCTCCGAGAGGCCCTTCAGCTCGCTATTGAGCTGATAAATTCACTGTATTACTTTACACAAATCAATACCCCAGCAGTTATCAGGGGTTGATGTGACCGAAATTGGTTTCAGCCAATTTGTGAGTGTAATAAATGTCCATTTATCAAATCAATTCATTCAGTGGAGCTCCTCAGACCGCCCGGGCTCAGGGTACCGCAGGGTGATGTCTCCAGGCCCGTAACCACCGGGGGATCTCTCCTCCCTCCAGGTTCTACCATGTCCCTGAAGAACCACCCGTCCAGCCCCACCATCTGTGGCTCTGGGAGGCAGAAGATGAGCTTCTAACTAGACTAGAGCCGTTTCCTTGCAAAGTCTGAACTGCCTAGCAGGTGCTGCACACCCTGAAACACAGAACTTGTAAAGGGTCTTGCAAAATAAACCCAGTTTCCTTCGGATGAAATTCCTGCTCCCCTGTTTCCATTCAGCTTGAAAGCACCAACTGATTTCAACACCGTAGGTGCTCAGCTCAATTCCAAACACCATCCTAACTCCTCAGCGTGTGCCAAAATTGTCATTTTATCCTGAAAAAGTGGGTTTTCTGCACTACCTTTTATTCAGAAACTCAACCCTGAAAAAAACCCACCACTTCTCCTTCTTCTCTCCTTAAATCCACCTCAGGAAGAGTCGTAACTGGTTCCTTCAATACAAAGAAGGTTTAGAAGACCAACGGTGGTTTTGGAGCCCACCACACCTCTAAGCAAGCACTGCCAGGCAAATGCTGAACTCTGTAGAGAGGATTCTTGCTCTATATTTATTTAGGGTAATACTTAGGATATGAGATCACAAGCCAAAAAAAAGCCTAACCCATACTTAAAAAAATGCCTCCTTTGGTTTATAACCTCAGTCAGGAGCTGCTTTCTGTGTGTGTGCTGCTCAGCCCGGAGCCTCAGCACCTTCATGTGGAAGAGCAAATGAGACTTCTCTGGATCCAGAGACCAAACAGCGATGGAAGTGTCCTGGAAACATGAGCACCAACATTTTAGCTGCTTGGCTGCAGGAGCCAGATGTAATATCCTGGCTCAACTGCCTGTTTTGGACATGTTATGGATGGAAGAGGTCATGGGGATTTGGTGAAGATGAAAAAAATGTGTACACTGTGCCCCTCAATACCACATCTCCA
>NW_008592476.1:0-4703 GCF_000691845.1 Merops nubicus
GAGGGAGGGTCCAGCTCAGCCCGGTGTGTCAGGACCACGCTGGGCACACACAGAGCCCTGTTCTTTAGAACATGACTGGCAGTCTCATCCCATTTGTCCTGCGCCTTGGTCCTTATGTGTTTCCAGATTCCCTCAGGTGTCTGGGTGCTGCGCTTAGCGGGCTCAAGGAGGTGGTCAGACTCTGGGGCACCCTTCCCCTATTTTTAGGAAAATATTGCTGCTGAAGCCATGCCACCTCCAGCATCCAGAGAGGCAAGAACCTGCAGCAAACGTTTGTGGGATATTCAGGTGGTTTTGTCAGATTTGAGCTGTTTCTTCTGGAAATGTCAGTAGATTTTGGATTTGTTGTAAACCTGTTTACACAAAACTAATATAAATTCAGTGCATTCAGTTTGGGTGAATGTAAACATGATCCTTCCAGGGGCTCAAGTTTCTGATGGATCTCACATTTAAGATACTGTTAAACTCAATTCTCTCTCCCTGAGCATTTCTGATAGCGTAAAGAGTTTTCTCTCCAGGGTACAGATGCCTGCACAGCTATGCAATGCTTCTCACTAGAGACAGAGCAATAGACACAACAGATGGAAACTAAGAGGCCACCTGGTTTTAAAGCAAATCATATCATCAATCTATCAGTACAAAATCTGAAACATGGGAAAGTGCTTAGAGAAACAAAATGAATTCAATTTTTTCTCTAAACTCAATTTTCCCAAGGTCTGTTGATGTACCATTTCCAAAAATGCAGTTCTTTCTCTTAAAAAGAGAGTGTCGCTAGATTGAGGTATAAGAACTTCAGTGTTTTACATCAAAACAACGACAAAAAAAAAAGAAAAAAAACCCTTTTGTTAACACTGCCATAATTTACCGTCTTTCTATTCAGAAAAGCTCTTTTTCAAAATATGCTACATTCTTGTGCACAGCTTTAAGATCCAGGTTTTTCATTGCTACATTAGACAGACCGGACAGAATTACTTTAGATTATCAACAGCAATTCAGTTAGGAAAGAAAATCAAATTTCCTCAATTAAGTCCTGACAGAAATAGACTTTCTTTCATAGGCTATGCTACGGTTCTGTGTGAAATCCTCTTTAAACAACCCCCATGGTGAGAGCTTCCAGATGTTTACTTTACTCCTTCCTTGCTTGGCCCCCCGTAAGCGGAGACGGAGCTGAGCCTGCAGCCTGGTTTGCCCTGGCGTGTTTGAGGCCAGACTGGGTCCTGGCCACCCTCCCCTGGAGCGTGCGGCCGTGCCCCAGCACGGCAGCGTTAGGATTTGTGTCTCCAGACGGAGCCTCCCGAGGTGCAAGGCGTGGATGTGCTGCACAGCCAACGATGAGGGCTGCACCCTTCACAGACAGTTTAATTATTTTATACACTTCAAGGCTGGGTTGATGCACATTTTAGTCTACAATATTTCATATCCCATGGATACAACTATCAAAAGGAACTCATCATAAGCCTGTGAGAAATGCAGAACTACATAAGTAAAAGTATTTTAAAGAACTTATTTTTTAACCTAAAATACAAGGCAATAGTCTTTGCCTCGAAAGCTTTTATGGCTATTACACTGGTGTAAAGCAACCACCACCTCCTTATTATTTACAGCCCAAATGTTTTAGTACTGACCCACAGCTGGCAAGACCAGTTTATTTTAATTGTTCTAAGGGAACCAAGCACAGCAAGTAGGGACATCACATCAGTGGAGGCTGAGAAAATTAAACAGAAACATTTCTATGTTATCTACAGGTGTGAAGATTCGCAGTAACAAGTCTGTTTTGGGAAAACTAAAATGATCTGGGCCCAAATCTTTAAGGGTTTTAAATCAACATACAATCAATTTGATTGATTTACTTTATTCTGAGTGCTAAATGCAACTGCCACCACATCCTTCATCCTTAGTCCATTATTGATAAAATCCCAGCCTTACTGACTTAATATATGCCTATTGACTTACTTGTTATTTTCCATTCTTAATAGCATACACTGAGGAGCCTCTGCTAGCAGTTATTTTCAAAAAGAACCAACCAAAGCAGGCAAACCCAGCCTTTCTCCTCCACTTACACTGACCCAGTTTGAAGCCGGTGCATGTGCCGGCAGTGCTGGAGACGCCAGGCTGCGAGGTCCCTCTCGGCGGCCACGGCGGCAGCACGTCCCCTGCACACCAGGCTGCCTCTGCTGCTGTGCCTGCAGCCCGCGCTCGGCTCGCGCCTTTCGGTAAGGTTCGGGTCCCAGAGGAAGCATTAATGCTAAAGGAATGCATACCAGAGTGGAACTAGTCTAAAAGTCAGTGCAAAACCTCTCCAGCAGACTGCTCACAGAAACACCTCTTTCTCACCGTATTTAAGATCTGTAGATTGATCTCGTGAGCATTTGTATGGCAATTTAGTCTCAAACTGGTAAAAGTGCTGCGGAAAAGGGAGAAATAGAATCAAAGGAGATAAAACATGCTGGTCTTCAGGAAGATAAGGCAACCTACAGCCACCACGTGACCCAGCAAGCGCTCCAGCTCAGCTGCCTGTGGATCTCATCAGGGAACCAGATGCGACCAGTGGCAGAATATCCTTCACAGCATGAGATCTGGACTATGCGATTGCCGTCCAGGAAAGGGGAGAGGGGAAAGTATGATGGAGAAAATGTCCTTTTTTTATAGAGTTTAATTGCTTCGAAGAAAGACACATTTTCTTTTAAAGAAGGAGAGAAAGCAGGCTCAGGAGGGTGTCTGGAAGAAGGAGCAGAAGGATTTCTCATGTGGACAGAAAATCTAACATGGCTTCCTCTTTCCTGGTGATTGTGTATTTTCAGTGATTAAGTGGCAGTGGCCAGCTCTCATTAATTTCTTTGGCCAACTGAAAACAGGGCGGGGTGGTACAGAGAAAATAGAAGAGGCCTGTTGTCCCATACCAGCAGGGCAGGAAATTACGAGCTTTCATTCATGAATTTGCTCATTCTCCTGCGAGGAGAGGACGGCTGGGGAGAGATGTCTCAGCCCTGCAGAGCCCCTCGGCACAGCAAAGGGGCAGAGGGAGCACCTCGGTGGCTGTGGCACCCTCTCCTGACACCCAGGCTGGCCAGGGCTGGCCCCAGGGCGGTCCCCACCTCACCCCGACCTGCAGAGAGAGCCCATGGTAGGAGCTCCGTCTGGCCCAGCAGGGCTGCGGGGTGGCTGCTTGTTCTTTTTGTGCAAGGGCAAGTGGAAGATGGAGTGTCTCAGGCACACAGGCTTGTGGTCACTGCTTATTCTGGGGGAGAGAGGGAGGAGGAAGATATTTGCTGTACAGAGCTGTTGCTGGGACTCAGCAAGCTGTGTGTCCTGCACTCACAGACTTCACTCCCCATGCCCTTGAGAGAGAAGTTGTGGACACCTTGTCTCAGCCCCTCGCAAAGGATTTGGAGATGAAGCCTGTGCCCTTGAATTTGTATTCAAAGAAAGAAGCGAGCAGTAGTGCAGGGAGCAGAGAGCTGGGGTGAGGCCCCCAGCAGCCCGTGTTGCCAAGCAGATGGGCTGCCGTGTTCTCAATCAACTGCAGTTTTTAAGGTCATGCCTAGATAATGAGCATCACGGCACTCAAGCCTACAAATCATGAATATATGGATGAATATTGACTCATGCATTTTCCTTTCTGCAGCTCCTTTTGTGTCACTTTCCCCCCTGCTCCAAAATCAGCACGTCCTCCCTTTTGGTGTCTCTGCAGAGTCTGCCCCACCCGGTGCCCCTCACGACTCCCTGCCTTCTCTGGCAGCTCAGCTCCTGGCAGTGTGTGGTCATTGTGATCTCCACTGCAGCCAGCATCTCCCATGGTCCTCTTTCGGAAACTTCAGATTATGGAAGCAGAAAGCAGATAGGGCAAGTAAAGCCAAGCAGTAAAAGGTTTCCTTGAGTTGGATTTCAAAGCAAAAGTCACACAAAAAGCTGCAGTGCCTGCTCCTTGAGAAGTCCCTATGTGCAGCAGAAGGCTGTAGCTGCTGGCGCAGCGCAGGTGTGGCGCCTTTGCCCACACAGCAGGACCCTGGCACAGGCTGGCAGCCAGGGAGGGGCTGTGCCACCTCAGCAGTCTGTGTCAGCGTCAGGGCAACGCGAGAAGGGGTCAAAGGAGCAGCAAATATCTAAACTTCCCATCACCACACACAGATCAGCTGGTCACCGCTGCTGCAGCCACCACGAGAGACTCCACTGGTGGGACACTGATGGGAAGGGACCCAAGGAGGTCCCACTGCTGCAGGCTGTGGCTGGGCCCGGAGCGGATCCACGCAACAGAGAGCAGGAGCCCCGCAGGCACCTCAGTAAGGAAGTGCCCTGTGAGGAGTAACCTGGGGGCTTGGTAGGAGGCCTTGTGGGACTGGAAAAATTATCCAAGCTCCTGTGATCAGAGGGTCACAAATCTGAAACAGTGTGGGATAGAGAACAGGGAGACAGACATGTCACTTCAGTGCTTTCTCTGACACATCCCATGGGGTGCTATCTGTTGTACCTGTTCTCTTCTCTAACTATCTTGTTGGCAGAAGTGTCTGTACTAAATCTGCAGGTGTCTAAGAAGAAAGGAGGAGAGGAGAGGAGAGAAGAGGAGAGGAGAGGAGAGGAGAGGAGAGGAGAGGAGAGGAGAGGAGAGGAGAGGAAAGGAAAGGAAAGGAAAGGAAAGGAAAGGAAAGGAAAGGAAAGGAAAGGAAAGGAAAGGAAAGGAAAGGAAAGGAAAGGAAAGGAAAGGA
>NW_008592476.1:4743-11388 GCF_000691845.1 Merops nubicus
GAATGCGCGTTCCGCTGGCTCTCGGTGCGCAGGGCCTGCTGCTGGCGGGGAGCTGGCAGAGCTTTCCTGCTTTCACAGCCAGATGTTACAAGAGTGACCCTGCCAGAAGCTGCCTGCGTGCACCTTCCCATCTCACCCCCCTTTCACGGGGGAGAGTTTCTGAGGAATCTGCTCTGGGTAATACTTTTCTCCTGTGATTTGTTCTTGTCTTCGCTTCTAAGGTCTGTTCATAGCACCACTGCTATATAATTTCACAGCTAGAGAAAGTGGGATAAATTTTGCCACAATCTTCAGTGGGAGGAGGACAGACTAGTAACACCGAAAGATTTTGGGGTCCTACTCATGAGTCAAGACCCAAACTGTGCTTGGTATTGTGCAAAAAATACAGGACAACAGAAGACTCCTGCCCAGAAAAAGCTTTCAGGTAAGTTTTACATTTCAGACTAACCAGATGGATACACAGAGACAAAAGAATGCAAATGAAAAATGAGGCAATATAGGTTAGCATAACACACGGGGATCATACAGCATCAACAGCTCTTCTCCCATCTTTTCTTCATCTTTTCCTCTAGCTTATTAACAGTTATGGTGATGCACATTCCCAGATGCACAGCCAAGGGTCCAGTCTTCAGAAGTGCAGCAATGTATCACCACACACTGATGGCAGCACCACAGTTCTATGGTTATAACTTAATGTCCTATGTGACGCATGCTTACAGGAGGTCTGAACACTCACAGTTGGTCTTATCCAACCTCCTCCTTTCTCTCCTACCACTTTTCTTAGTTTTGAACTAAGCTGTAAGTTCTGTGGGACAAAAACTTTGTCCATTGTAGTAGCACGTGGGGTTCCTGACCCCCCTGACGCTCTCTAAGAGGCACTGCGCTGCCAGTACTTAACACGGGTCTCAGAACTGACTTGTCACTTCATTTAATTTATCAAGATGCCAAATGGAGATTATGCCTTGCCTCAAAATGAGCAGAGGTGGAGATGGAAATCATGAAGTTTAGATTTAATAACTTTTTATGATCCCAGGAAAAAAATGAAAAATTTAACCTTTAAAATAATATTTTGAAAGGAAGTTAAAATAATTGCATAGCATAGTTCATGCTTTCTGTCCCTCCAGTGAAAGGTGCTGCAGAAATGCAGAGCATTATGTTTATTTATTAATAATCCCACTAAGAAATTTTCATGATCGCCACTGGGGACTGTCTGACAGGTGACACAGGCGACCTCCTGCCAGGAGTGACATCTCTCCCCTACAATTTACATTCTCTAAATGATTTGGGATCAAATTACTTACAGCACAGATTAGCTTCTCCCCCCACTATTCACTCTCACAGCACCATATTCAACTGTTTGTTTGATAAAGCCATAAAAATAATAACATGGAAAGTCGGTGCCTCTGCTTCCAGAGTATTCCAACATGGAAACAGAGCATTGGCCAGGAGATCGATTCCTGCACTCATTTTCTCAGGCACTGGGATTTGCATCTTGGGGAGATGCAGGTCATTGGCTTGAAAAGAACATTCTGGGTTCACGTTTTGATTGCACAGCCAGATAAACAAACGAAGTGTCCCAATTAAAGGGAAGAAAATAATCAGCCTGCGGTTTGGTGGTACAGGAATGGAGCCGGCTAAGGAACAGACAGATTTGGAATAGTCAAAGGACAAATCCCAGACATTTATCAGTTGTTGGGGAGACTGTAACCATCGGCAGCAGGGAAATGGTTAAGAGAATATATTAATGGTGCAAAGGGTCTCCCGACCTCTGCCACTGTCAGTTCTGTCAATGGGTCTACAGACGCCAGTGGAATAATTACGGCCTATATTTAGATTATGGATGCATCGGGCAGGGTGAAGGTTGAACATGGGGAACATGGTTGTTTGCAGTTCATTAGCGATTGGAGCAGCCCAGGGTAGGAGGAGGGCACTGAACTGGATTCATCCCACCTGGAGTGCTTGTGCTGAGCTGCATAATGTCAGGGAAGGAGATCTGATTATATGTGGAAACAAAAGCCATAAACAACTGCGTTCAGACTGTCACACCCAGCGAGCCGAAGGAAGGAAGGAAGGGAAGAGGAGAAAGCAAGACCAGGCTCTGGCCCTGGGCCACACCATGTCTGTACAAATGAATGCAACGGCCGCTGACAAACTGGCTGGGTGGGGAGGGCAGAAGGGCCAACGAGAGCTCCGTGCGTGGGATGTCTGGTGTGGCGCTTGCACGCGCGTGTGTAAGGCAGCAGCAGTCTCGAGCTGTGCCGTGTGCTCGCGGGACAAGCCGGTGAGCCGGGGGGTTGGGGGGGTCTGGGGGGCTGGGCAGCTGAGGGAAAGGTGCCCGTGGGCTGAGCTGCCCAGCACCCCGAGCTGTGTCGTGCCCTGCGCCGGGCAAGTGGCTGCACGGTGTGAGACGTGGAAGGGCTGCACGGGCAGGAGCTGGACTTCAGTGGAAAGGTGTCACTGGTGGGCTCAAAAATGTGTATTGTGCCATGCCCAGGCAGGAAAATATTGAGGCCATCGCTGAGAAATAATCTCAGGTGCCTGTTGTGCTAAGGCCTGTAGAAAAGGTATCGCATTATTTCTTCAATGCAGCCTAAAAATGACTGACAGGTTCCCATCATACTGACTACACAGGGCCCCAATCAAATAGCTGGCAAAGTTTCTTTACTCCAAGCCACTGGGGATAATGAATTCAGAAGTTTCTGAACAGCTGCTTTTCATGGATCATTTAGAATTTGTGATGCAAATATGAAAAATCCATGTTAAATGCCCTCAACTAATTGAGTGGAATACAGCAAATACAAAAGAATAGATCGCTGACCTTGGTAAAAACAGCACAAAAGCCTTAATCTGCCCAGAGAGACCAAGAAGCTAACTGAGGAGGAGAAGAGAGCAGAAGCCTGCACACTCTCACTCAGGTTCCTAATTCTGCTTGCCAGGAGATAGATACAAGACCTTCCTTTTGGGAATGTGCAACAGCCTCTAACTCCCTTCCTTGCAAACCGCAGCAATGAAGACAAAGGTGGATGGGAATTGTGATTCTGCCAAAATTGCCAGTGTCAAACTTGACAATTCAAGACAGAATTTGATACTGGGGGAGAAGAGAGGACAGTTAAGGGTGTCTTTTAGGAAAGGTGGGGCAATGATTTTTAACAGTTTAGAAGGTGCAAGATGAAAGGAGAAGAAAGGCAGGGGTGGGCGGGAGTCAGGCTGGCAGGAGGCAGGACTGCTTGGACCACTGGGGCTGCAACACCGATGCTCGCACGCGAGCGGGAGATGGAGGATGCAATACTGGCAAGGCTGAAAGGGAAGGGTAACTGTGGCTTTCCAGGCTGACGTGGCAGAGCTGTTCACCTTGGAAAAACAAGGAGCTCATGTTGCCTGGCTGTGTGTTGCAAGCCCCTAACATTTTTTCTTAGCTAGGTGTATGCTCTGAAGGTATTAATTGTTAACCACCAGCTGCACGAGGGGCTGTTACTGCTGAGTAGGCTGGACAGATAAGACATTGCTCTCCCAGGGCTCCCTGTATGGAAAACCACAGCAAGGCCCAGCAAGCAAGCAAGTCTCCCCAGTTGTAGTTTTCTAAAATTGGCACCTCACGTCCGCTGGGCCGCACATACCAGCTCTGGTCCTGTCAGCTGTTCCTCACTTTATCATCGTGTTCCTTCGAGGGAGACCAGATAACCACACTCCTGTTGCTACAGGCACTGCCAAACCTTTCCCAGGTTGTGTGTGAGGAGCAGCAGAACAGAAACACTGAGAACGGTAGAGGCCAATCTATTATTTATACCCAGCTACTCCCTTTGGGCCTGAACAAGCAAAAAGCTCTCTTTAAAGGCTTATAATTCTTGGTCAGATTCCAAGAGAGACAAAGGGATGTTGTAAAAAGAGTTTCATATGAGCTTGGTAAAACACTCTCCTAGGGAAGAGGCAGCAGGTTTCCTTTGTGTGGGAAGGCAGGAGGTAGACGATTTTGCTTAAATTTACATTCACAATGAAGGATTTTCCTATACATGTTTCAATGGCACTCATTCAAATTTACATTTCTTTGAGCAGTTTTCTGCATTTGTAGGGTCTCGGTGCCATTTCTAAAGCAGCAGCCCTGTTTCATGCCCTCTTAAGTCTGTATCACTCAGGAAGTTGAAAGTGCTGACTCAAGTCTCCGGAGAGCCCATGAAGCATCTTTGCCCTCACTGTTGGCAGTTCAGTTGTGAATAACCACAGAACAAAAACGTTTTGGTGCCCCTGGTTCAAATGCTGGGCAGTCTCCGGGCTTTCTTTTAAACAGGAAGGAAACGGGGAGGTACCACAGTGGTGCCATTGTTGTCAGACATAAGAGCAAAGACAACTGCGGTGACCGAGTACCGGGGGGAAGGCCGGGCCACAGGCGGGTGTTGTGCCCTGTCCCCACCGCCTGGGAAAACACCTGAAAGGTGCTTTTGCTCCACTAGTTTCAGCTGAGTTTTAAACGCTCAGAAAGGATCTGGAAGGTTGCCAAGACAACAGCGTTTTGAAAACCACAATGTTCAGGTTTGGGTGGGGACGAGGAATGTGTTCAAGTTATTCTGCAGGATCTGGAGTCCCAGGCCAACAAGAGAGTACACGCGGTCGGTAATGCCCAGCAGGAACTGACACAGCCATCACAAAGTTCTATTATTCCTTCCACTCGGCACAAACCACATGTTTTTCATTAGGTCCAAATTGTAAAAGAAAATATATACATATTAAACAAAAATACCAGAGTTCTGTGAACGTGTGTTTGGCAGTTTGCATTCAGGTTACAAATACTTGCACTGTGCATTTTAGAAAAAAGCTGTTTTACGAGGTTGTGATCTGCAGTCAAACGATGCGAGACATGCCATATTCTCAGGCATGATTTCGGCCCACACGTCCTCAAAAAGCAAATAAACAAACCCAAGTAAACTAAACCATCCTGCACTTCAACAGCTTGGTTGGTTTGGGTAGATTAGTGCCTTGGAACAAAGAGGTTTGTGGATCAGAGACCTCTTCAGTTTTCTGAACGTTTTAAGCCTGGTTTCCTAAGGACGCAAGACTCCTGCATTCACACCATCCATCTGTCATCTACCCCCACCTCCTCCACCCACATCTTTTTAAATCACCGGCCAATTTTAAATAATTTTATGTAATTTGGCAGGCGGTGGAAGGAAGCTCCAACACAGATTTCAGTATGACAAAGTTTGTGAAAAACCAGTGGACTAGAAAGTGATCAAATGAGTGTCCTTACTGAGGAAGGAAGCCCGACAGCTACCTCTGCCTGTCCCACTGGCCAGCCACACACACAGCCAGGAAGGCACGGTCCTTACCCCAGCCAGTGGGAGCTGGGGGAGCTGTGGTGCCCCAGCAGGGACTGTGGCTCATGCACATGTCAGTGAACTTGTCACCGCAGCTGCAGCTCACGCCACTGGGGATTGGATGTAAAATTCTGCCGCCCCTTTCTGCTAGCACGTTGTTCACTGGCATTGTGCACGGCCCTGGACTGTGCTGTTGAGAAATCTGTGAGAACAAGCAGTAACTGTTCAGCAGCAATATAAGTTAAGGTAATGTTTACACCATAAAAGCATGTGGTGCTGGTGAAACGTATAGAAGGAAGCAGTATCTGAGAAGGGATTGTTTTATGAGGGGCTGACTTTAAAATGACTCATTTAGCACAGAGCAGCAATTGTGACTTTATTAAAAATCACCACATTCTGGAGTGAACTCCTTGGCTCAGCTATGTGTCCTCTCAGCTTCACCAGAAAATAGGTCTTGCTGAATTCCCATGGAAAAGTTCTGGAGCGAGTCCCAACTCTGTCTCCCTCCCGGGGAGGCCGCGGGCACCCCATCTGCAGGCGGGCGCCTGATCCCGCCGGGGTGCAGATCACACCTCTGCTGCTCTATAACAGCTTCCTCTTGGCATTTTCGTCCCTCCGCATTCATTAGGTACATTCTGTGCAGTGCTCAGATGCTGCAAAGGGCTGGCATTAAATTAAGCAAAATTGCTCACTTGAGATAAAGCCCAGGCTGCTCAGGGGGGTTTGCAGCGCGCAGCCCGGCGTGCCCTGCCCGCACAGTGGGTACCCGCGCTGCTGCGGCGAGGGGCAGGGCCAGCCCGGGGCAGAGGAACAGCCAAGGGTGGGAAAACCAGGACTTCTTGGATTTAAGTTTCCATAGCCTTTAAAAGGATCCAACACATTCAGATATAAAACAGATTGCTTCATATTTTAACTTTTAAGTGTATGGACTTTACATGGCCAATTTAAAACTCTTCATCAAACTGCTTTCTTCTCTCCCCTCCCCTGAAAACAGGTTTCAGGGATGGAAATACTGATCTAAACCAAATCCCAGGAGCCTGACAATCCTTCTGCAGAACTTCCCTGAGACCCTGGGATGTTGCCAGCTTTAAGTGATGGAAAGGAAGACTGCCAGGTCACAGGGCATGCCACAGATGGGATTTGACTTCTAAGCAGCCATTTAATTTAGGCTTGGAACAAGATTTATGGGAGTCTATCTGAAATCGCAGAGAAAGAAAAAGATGCAGGGCTGGGGGAAAGAGGCAGGTAGTTGTGAATTCAGATGAGATGAAGTCCATCTGAAGGCTGTAGAATATTCCTGTGCGGCTCCTAGTTTCCATCTCTGTTTTACGGATAG
>NW_008592476.1:11419-13132 GCF_000691845.1 Merops nubicus
AGATCAAGTGAAAAGATCCACACTAGCAGAGCAAATAATAGCAGAGGGAAGAACAAGGACATACAAGTCCTGCTGTCCAGCTTTATGGTTCATCCCTCCTCCTGCACACATTCCCTCTGCAGGGAGGATGGGGTGAAAAGGCAGAAATTTTGTGTTATTTTCTGCTTGTACCAAACAAGGCAGAATCACAACTGGAGATTTAAAATTGGGTTGGCCTTGTGGAAACGTTAGGCAGGAGATGTCCAGCCAGCAGCCACCAAGAAGTTCCCCCCGCACGACCCTTTCTTGCATGTGGTTCCAAGGCAAATGAGGCCTCAGCACAGCAAGAGGCACAGGTATTTCAGTCACGTTCCCTGGAACAGTTTCACCAGCTACCTCTAACGCATTTTTTGCTGCTCCTACTGTGCAGTGCTTGGCCCAGAACCAAGCTGGTCCTCCTGAGCACTTGCCATTTTCTCTCTTCCCTCTCCTTCCCTCTTAAACAGGAAAAAAAAAAAAAAAAAAAAAAGGGGAAAAAACGAAAACAAAGCTGTTTCCCTGCAGGCTGCAGACATAAGTGTGATGCAGGTGCCGGCTGCACAAAGCTCATGAGTTCCAACCCCAGCACCCGTGTGCAGCTGCCCAGCCCCTCGGAGAGCACCCCCACCAGTGGGTGCACCTGCAGGAGAGGCAGCTGCTCCCTCCTCCGGCCCGTGGGGCAGGTTGGGACCCTGCTCCAGGATGCCAGGCTCACTCCATAGTAATGCCTCTTCCAAAAGAGCTTAAAAACATGACTAAAATATCAGCCTCTGTAGTACAGAAGGGAAGCTGGTCATTAGTATCCCCATTTCATAAATGTAGAAACTGGGTAGAGCAGGGAACTCGTTTGTCCAGATCCTGTGGTTTGTCAGGGTGAAGACACAGGGTGGCTGTGCCCACCCTGCTGTGCCAGCCCTTCCCTGCCATCCCTGGTCTTGGAGGTTTCAAAGCTCAGGCAAGGAACTCAGTTCCCTCCTTCTGTTTGTGACAGTGACTAGCCTCCATGGCAAATTTAAGGTAGAGGGAAGAAATGAAAACTGCTTCTTTCCATTTGGGAATAGCAGGAGCCAGGCGAGATTCTCAGTTGGGCCAGGTGCAGCAACGTGCCACCGCCTGCCCTGGGTGCATCACAGCTCATGGGGGCTTTCCAGATCAGGACCTACAGCCCTCCCTGCAAGAGAGAAGCTGAGTGAAGATCATCTGTGGGTAGAGACAGGGACCAACACCTCCTCTTCTATCTCACTTCAAATCATTGTGAAGTCCTGTACCTCACCCTGTCCACAGGGAAACCACCTAGTAGCAGTTTTACTGAGGAGTCCTGGCAGTGATGTGTGTCTTAATCACTATGAAGCTTTGAAAGTCAGTGGGAGGAGAAACATGTTCCTACAGCTTTAGCCGGTGCTTTCCAGAATAGTTTCTTACTTTTCTGCTGGCAGCTTAGATTCCTGCCATTAGTCTGACTCTGATACATATGGAGAGAAAGGAAGGCTGCTCTTTCCCCTGCCCTTGACTGGCCAAGTGCTGCCAAGCCCTTGCCCCAGAGCGAGCTCCCACCGTTACTCTGCTTTCACCACGCTGCACATCAGTGCACTAACCAGGAAAGCAAGTGAGGCTTCAGCCCTGCCCTTGCAGAAACCAGCCCCATGCCCATGGTGTTCAGCTGTCCTCCCTGCCCTCCCGGGGGTCTGCCTGCCC
>NW_008592477.1:0-2690 GCF_000691845.1 Merops nubicus
GAGCAGCGTTCCGTCCCGCAGCGGTGCGGGGCCGTGGGGCGGGGCCAGCCCTGCCTGTCCCAGGGAGCGACACCCTCTCATCTGCTCCACCTTCAAAGCAGATTTGATCTCCACGTTCCATGAGCACATGTCCTGGCTAAGTCTCCTTGTTACAGGTCCTGATTGCTCTTCTTTCTTTGAGGAAGATGATTCCCTGTTGCCTAATTAAAGCCTCATCTCCATGAGGAGCCTTTGGGTTAGCTGCATTCTCCAGTGGCTCTGCTCGGCAGCAGCTCTGCAGCCAGTGCTGGTGGCTGTGCCAGGCTGTGCCAGCCGCTGTGCCAGCTGCTGTGCTCCCCGCTCAGCCCCACTTGCACGGGTGATGCCAATTCCACATATGGCTCCAGGAAGGGCTGCAAAGAGGTGCCTGGGGGACAGGAGGTCCCCGGAGGGTAGGAGGTGCCTGGGGGCAGGAGGGAGGTGTGATCTGTGTCTCCCCATCCTTGTCAGCTACATCTGGCACCTGAGGAGCAAATTCAGGCGTGGAGGAGTTGTAAAGCAGAGAAGTGCCAGGAGTGAACGTGCAAGAAACCCCACTGGTAGGTGGATTTCCATCACACCCTTCACACTGTCATTAGCATTGAATGTTTTCATTATAAATGAGCTTGGAAGTTCTTCTTTAATCTCCAATACAAATCGTTCCTATTACTTGCAGATGGTGCAAACCCATTCCCACCGGGTCAGGGCTCAGCCCTGCCTTTGGAGCTGACACGTGCCCCCTGCCCCTCTCCTGCTCTGCATTACGTTTGTGAGTTTTAATATTTAATTGGTGTTTTTTGCTATTTTTGTCTCCTGGCACTTCGCCGTGGCTGAGCGCCTGAGGTCAGCAGCCTGTCAGAGTGGAGGGAGGCTGTCTATTAGTTCATTAGGTTTTTATAATTTATCTGTTGTGGATGCTACACAAGGCCTTTCCCAGAACCCTTGCCTGGTATTTATAGGCTTCTCTTTTCTTCCCCTAGACCCTGGGCTCTGGCAGCCTCGCTGATGGAGCCTGCCTTGGGGGGCTGGGACCCCACAAACCACCCGGCCAGCCACAGAGGCCAGGAGGGGAGCTGGGGGGGAGACCCAGGGGCAGATCCTGAGGAGACCCTGGAGCACGGGTGGCACAAGCACTGCAGGCATCCCCCAGGTACAGCTCAGGGCCCCAGGGATGGATGCCCACAGCTGGGGGGATCCCGTTTTGGGTGACAGCCCCCAAAGAGCAGCCACCAGGCTGGCTCGCTGGGGGGGTCCAGCACCGTGGGGGCTCGTGCCGTGGCTGGGGGCTGAGCACAGCACCGTGGGCGGCGCGGGGGCCGCAGCGGTGACTCACCACAGTCCCCCCTGGCTCAAGCCCACACCGGAGATGAGCTCCTTGCACCGGGCTGGCATTGTGCCTCTGTTGTCTAGGCAAAGGTTTCCATGACACTAAATAAAGTGAAATATGATTTTGCACAGCTGGATTCTGTCTTAGATGCAGGTTAGGGACAAGAAATGTACATCCAGCAGAGAGCTGCAGGTAGCAAAGTATAAGGGCTGTGATCCATGATGGTGACAAGCAGAAAAATACCAATTTTGAGCAGTTATTCATCTGGCTCCCAACCAGATGTTTACCTCCAAAGCGGCATCTTGTTTGTTGATCTTACGTAGCTGGCTTATGCCACAAGGACCCAAAGTGTTCAGGCAATGTCATTTAATAAATGAGGAACTGGAGGAGGGGAGGGGGTGTATCCATGCCTGGGCAACATGCAGGGTGCACCCACTCAGGGAGCTCACGTCATGCCCGGGATGCAGCCAGCAGCCCCTGGCTGTGTGCGTGGGGTTGGCACGTGTGTGGGCACCGGGGCTGGAGTTAAACCAGGGGGATGCCGTGGGGCAAGGAGCTGCAGGCCAGGCGGCCACCTGCCCTGCAGCTCCTTGCCCCATGGCATCCCCCTGGCAGAGGCAAAGCTGCTGCCCCAGCACTGGCATTTTCCAGCTCCCAACGAGGGTGGAGGCACTGCCAGCAGCTCGGGACACCCCCAGCACCTGGACAGTGCTGTGGAGATGTGCTCAGGATGTCCTGATGACTCTGTGAGCACGGGCTGAAGATCACCCCTGCCACGCTTGTGCCCCTCCCTGCAGCAGGCTCTGAAACTGCTGCTTGTACAAGGATTTTCTTTAAATACCTCTAAAGTGCAGCATCCAATGGGATCATCTCTGTGAAGCTTGGAGGGGAGCTTTACAGATCTTGTTTTAAGAGGTTTAATTGAATGTTGTGGGATATCAAGTGTACTGTGTTAATTGGTGTTAATTTGGAAGTTGTCTGAATTCTGGAGATTCAATTAGAAGTAATTAAAATCCATTCTCATTTATTCTTGCATATAAAATACACGCGCTGCTTTCCAGTCCTATTTTTGCATTAGAAGCAATGGGCATGTCCAGGACCAGGGTCCACCCAGCTTTTGGGGAAGAAATGGGTATGCAGACTCAGACTGGGGGGAAAAATCAGAATCCACTGGCATTCCAGCTTTGCTGCGTAGGCAGGTGGCTGGGAAAGAGCTTTCTGTGGTTACTGCTCCTCCGATCTCCACCGGTTTGGGGATGAGCCACAGCTCCACGTGCCTGCTGGGCAGAGGGTGGGCGGCTGCCCTGGTGGGGTGGGTGGGGAGCCTGGCAGGGGCTGGGCAGGG
>NW_008592478.1:0-6006 GCF_000691845.1 Merops nubicus
GGTGGGTGGTGGATGGCCATGTGGTCCCAGTGACCGTATTTTTCCAAACATGCTCCAAAGGACAAAATCCCCCAGTTTGGGCTTGCTCCAAAATCCCCCTTTTGGGGCTTGCTCGATCCCTGCTCAGTCTGCCTCCAGATTGAGGGAGGGCTGAATCAGGGGCTGTGGGATTTTTGCCTTATATTATCACTCTGAAAAAAAGATACGAATAACTAAATCTGTTTATTCAGGTTGATTTGTATTTGTTTACCTCGGTGTTATCTGTGACCTGTGTTTTTTGGGACCCAGTTGGAATTGAGGGTTTCTGGTGGGTTTGGTTCACAAACCCTCCCAGGTGCTTGTGAGAACACACAAGTGTGAGTTGTTGGTGACATGCAGAGGGTGGGAACGTGACCTGCCATGGGGCTGGGCCCCAGTGTTGGTGTTGACCTATTAGTCATTCATGTTCTGAGGCTTTCCAGTACACAAGCACCTCTATACTATCTCTCTCTATATATATAGATATACAGATATATGTATTTTTAATATACATATATGTATGTACGTATGTGTATATCTATATATAAAATTATCTATCTAGGCCACACAATTCCAGACCTCTGAAAACACAGGCAGCTTTAATTAATAAAGTCTTGCACTTTTAGCGTATTTGTACATATAAGCTAAAGCCTGGTGGGTGTAATCAGGCTGGTTTGACACAGTGAAAAGTTATTGTATATATTGTATATACTCCATGTAAAAACAAAAAAAAAAAAAAAAGAAAAAAATCTTAGGATTGAGTATAAATCTTGGTTTATTTTATATGTTAAATATAGATACGTTTATAAATGTTACTATTCTTAAAAGTATTTTGTAATGGGAAAAAGGAAGTGTCTTATGAAGATGAACAGTAAAGATTTTATTCTTGTCTTGAATCCATGTCCCTGCACAGCTCCATTGAGTGGGAGTCTGTGCATTTTGACAAGCTTTAAACAGATTGTACATAGTATTTAAAAAAAAGAAAAAAAAGAAAGAAAAAAGAAGAAATAAAAGAATACTTGTAAGACCTCTTACACAGTCCATGCTATCGTTATTCCCTGGGTGGTAGGGGTGCACTGGGGATCAGAACCTGCTCTCGGGGGCACCAGAGCAGCAGGCACTGCATACACACATGCAGGAACTGCTGAAGGGGATGGGGCTCCAGGCAGCCACTGGGATTTCCATGGCCAGTGCCAGAAGCAATAGGGACAAGGCATAAATTGGAAAAGAACAAGGCACCAGAGTCAGTGTAGATGTTTCTGCACAACCCACACTGTAAAAGTTTTCATCTGGATGTGAGGAACAAGTCAGGTGCTCTTCCATGGCTAACTCCCTTGCCCTTTCCTCCCCGAGACAAGCTCAGGCTCTATACAAGGCTAAATTAGTCCCAGGCTTCAAATTCTGGATCCCCTCTGCCTTTTTCCAACACTTCTGGGAAGGCTGGCATCCTAGCATAGTTTTTGGCTTGCTTGGGAAGGCATGGCCTAAATGTGCCATTAACATGACCCAGGCTCTCAAAGGAACTTCTGAAATGGTCCATCATGAGAAATAACAGAGCCTCAAACACAGATTTTGGAAATGTTTTTTCTTAAGTGAAACAGATTTTTTTATTCAACAGCTCATTTGTCTTACAGTACTTCTGCATACAATACATTGTATAAAAGGCCAACTTGCCAACACAAATGTGTTGCTTTCTTGGTAAAGTGACAAAGCTATAGCAAAACAGACAAACCAGCCTATTTTTCTGGAAACAAATTGGAATATTTCATTTTGTTTTAGTCCAGGTAACAACTGCAATCACAATCAGGAACCTTGTAAGTACAACTGGATGAGAAAAGTCTAATAAAATCAACACACAACTATTTCTTAGTGACTGTGTGAAAGCAAACTCTTCTGAAAACACATCATTCCCTAGCCATAAGAGTGATGGAACAAGCAGCTTGTTTTAGGCATGGACAGAAACAGAGAGTGCTCCTCCTGAAATCCCATGGCAGGGACTACTTCCATGTCCCAGGAAATACTACTAGTTGAATGACAAACAGTTCTCCCTCGTGGTGGAAGGACTCAAGTTTTTATTACTCCTCGTTGAGCTGTTCGCTCAACTTGATGTGTTGAAGGCCTGAACTTGGTGCACAAAGAGCAGCCAGCTCCTCGGTGGTGGTCAGGGCTGCCACCATGCTCCTGGAGCACAGGGGACATCTCGGCTCTGCTGGCCACTCCTGGGGCCACTGACTGGGTTAGGCAAAAGGCACCACCCCCTCAGCCACCAGCCAGGGCTGCACGGTGTGTGCTCCCAGCCCTGGATCAGGTTAACTAACCTGGCAGAGCTGCCAGGTCACACTGGTGATGCTGCAGCAGGCAGTGCAATTTTAAAGCTCTACAAACAGCACCACTACCTCTAGCAACCTCTATCCTACCTACAACTGTCTATTTTGTACCGAATGAGGCACACTCATTTATATCCCATGGCTGAACCAAACAAATAAAAAGATGGATAACTTCATGAAAAACATTGCAGAAAAAAAAATCACATAGATAACGTGAAATGACACATCAGTATCAGTGACCCACACTGCTTCCTGGTCGTGAATGAACTGCTCAAAGTTCAAAACCAGTTCTAAAAACTTCCTAGTTACAATTGGAATGGAAATTCCCCCCTGGGAAGTGAGTGAGTAATTCTGGGTCAGACACTGCAACCACCAGGCTCCTTACTGGCACTTCTGCTTAACTCCCAGCTACATGTGGCAGCTGACCTCCTGCAGCAGAAGTGTGCACACCCACAGTGTAGTGCAGTGTCGTGTGAGCTGGGGTTCACTGCTGCAGCACCAAGAACTTCAGATGGCCAAAAAGCTGTATCACATCTGTCCCTGACTGTGCTGGGCTTTAAAGTCAAGGCACTGCCCTTTGGGACTGAAGAGAGGCCAAGAGCTTCTGCTGTTCTAGTTCCCCCAGCCCCAGCTAAGGCCACACATATTGTTAGCCAGCCATCTCCACAGTGGGGAAGGGAAAGAAGGAAAGGAGTGAGACACTAACTCCAGGGTTACTCTGACAGAAGGAAAGCACAAGTGTGGCTCAGTGTTCTGGCACACTGTGGAAGCAGCCCAGCAACCCACCTCTGGCTCACACTCCTTGGAAATAGTTGGCATTTGTTACCTCTACGTCTCCCCAAAGGATCAGCCTCTGACCCACCTTGCTCCACCCACTCTCCTGCTGAGGCTGGGTGGATGCTGGGCCACTCGGACTAGTCTTGCTGGATCAGCCTGCAGGTGTATTACAGGAATGGTTTAAAGATACTGTCCTTTTTGGAGAAAAAAATCTAAAGAAATGGGACAGCAGATCCATGCAGTTAATAAAAGTTAGTGCTCCCCTATATATCCTACCTTCTCACCTTAAATACATTTTATATATATCTATATATATATGCTGGTAATCTCTATAAATAGATATGATCACTGACAAGAGCTACTACAGAACTGGTAATGGCTCTACAGTCTTTTGGACTGACACTAATAGAAAACAGTATTTTAAAAAGCTGCTCAGTTTTGCATAACCAAACCAAGTAATGCCACAAGGTTAGTACAGGTTCCTTCAGCAGTCTTCTGTACTTACATCTAAAAATCTCAGCTCATAACTGAAAAATGTCCATCGGTTTTAAGACTTTCCTATCTCCGTGCCACCTTGTTTAGCACACAGCTTTGACCACTTGTTCAAATTAATATCCATCATAAACCTACAAAAGCCTTTTGGATGGGCAGCTGCATCTATCTTCTGTTCATTTCAGCACAGCTATTTGCAGAAGAATTACTCACTGAGCAAAGCTTATCTTGAGTATGTCCTGGACTAGAACAACAGTATCATCTGCTTTGTATTTCTAAAACATCACTAGGAAAACAGTGAGTAAATGCATTTTAAAAGTAACACAGTGTTGCCCTACTTTGCCTCAGAAACGTATCCACATTGAATGGATAAATTAGTTTTATATTTTATGCATAAAAATACAAATCAATTATTATATGGTATCAAGTGTAATTACTTTGTGAAGGCTTCTGAAAAACGCTTCCTCGTTTCTCACATATATGAGACAGTTTTTGGAGTTATTGTTCATTCAGTAAAACTTTATTTTACATTAATACCTGAGAGGAGGGGCAAGAGTAGAAGAAATAATTCATAAATCCACTGCTCCTGATCAACAGTATATTCTTCAGAAGCAGCACAGGAACTTTAACACCAATTGCAAGGATGGTATTTCACCAAGTGCATGTAACACAAGTCAGAAGTTCATTTTATTTGTCACTCCTATCAGTATTGCAAGAAAAGCCTCAGTGAATGATATCATCCCCATTCTGCTCCTTTACCAAAAAAACATGCACAGTATAAAAATAACGCTGCTCTGCAGAGAAAGATTGTCATACAGGCTTCAGCAACAGCCATTTTTAACTAGTTTAGCAGAAAGTCACAGTTTACTTTGTTGTTAAAACACAAGCTCTCCCCCTGTTTCTCTAAACCCATTCCAGCACCAGCTACCAAAGGTTCAAGGTCAACATTTATCAGTATTAATTCTGGTAGAGCTTGCCTCCATGGGATCTTTACTAGATCATTTTTTTTAACATATTAAAAATTTCAAGTTAGATTCCAGAAGATTTTGTTGTTGCCATGAATCCTGGCAGACAGAAAATATTACAGCAGCAACAATGCAGAGAGCTATAGAAAAGAAAGAATAATTACTAGGTTGAATCATGGACAGTAGGCAAAGGAGCAACTCCAATCTGTCCCTAGCAGGTCAACGGTCAGCATTCAGTTAACTGTGAGGCAGCTAAAGATGGTCTGTGGCTTTCCAAACACAAGCCAAGCTACACATTTCACCAGCGTGCTCCTAGGAAGCCAACAATGGCTCCTCTTGAAAGAACAGTGACAACCACCATCTGGTCAGACAGATTTAGCCACTGCTTTCCCTCCAGTTCAACAGTCTGTACTAGAGCTTTTGCTTCCATCCTTTTCACCTGTACTGCAGGAGGACTAGTTTGAAAATGGGAAAGAGAACTTACACATAGGCTGAGCTAGAAAAGCAGGAAACCAGCTGCTTGCTGCAAAAACTAAGCCATGGGCAAACTGCCAGCGAGGGGCTGGAAGCTGCCAGAGTCCCCGAAACACCAAAGCAGAGGCAGAGTCTCTACTCTCATGCTCTCGTGCCTACCACACCCTCTCCTCTTATTCTTCATTCTGCTTTAATCCCAGCCCACATGCAAAATTGTAAATAACTAATTCAACTAACCTGGAAGACAACCTCTAAGCTGTTGATAGACCTTTTAAAAGAAAATGGCTGGAAGTCATTCCTATTATCACAGTAATAGGAAGGAACCTGGAGAGCACACGCTGTCATTCAGATAGGTTTGCAACAGGTCACATCCAGTATTTCCAAACAATGTTGCATATTTCCATAACATGGTAGAGTTTATTACTCAGTCTTTTTGTTTTTTTTGGAGTGAAACTTATGAACAATGCATGAAAGTGATTGTGCTTCAAACTATTTTTATTTACATTACATATCAATAATCTGATATTTAAAGCTAGCTCTTCAAACTCCATCCCTTATGTAAACACCAGACTCCATAGTAACCACCTTCCTTTGTAAGCGCTTTACGTAATTAACTCAGAGTCAAAGGTAAAGAAAATTACACTCTGGTTCTTGCTTTAAGTTGCAAATTTTTAGCACTCTCTATTTTAACTTTTATGTCGTGAGGTTTCTCAAAAAATCTCACAAAGGCTGGCTCATTTAATAAGGATGCCAGGATCTGTTCAAAGGCAAAAGACCACTCATGGTTCCCACTCAAACTCTGTGCTCTGCTGCCTTCTGTCTGCTCAGAGCTGCTTTCCTCCTGCCCTTTGCTGGGCACTGCAGCAGGCAGCACCTCTGTCACAGCAACTGGACTTTCAGCTGGTGATGTGGTACCCTGCAGTCTTCTCCCAACTTCTTCCATCTTCAGCAGG
>NW_008592478.1:6037-42419 GCF_000691845.1 Merops nubicus
AGCCCGATACAACAGCTCCTCCTCAGGATCCCCATGGAACAGATTGTACAGAGTTTTTGAGAACTGGATGAACTGAGACTACAGAGAGATACAGGGGAGACTCTTCAGAGAACAGCAGCACAACTGCCCTGCTTCACTACACATGGTGGTCTCAATCCAGTGCCTGCTGCTGCCAGGCACCTGGCACAGCTGCTCTAATGGCAATATGGGCATGGACCAGCCCTGAAGTGTGTCTCAAAGTCCCTCTCTTGATAAGCTTACAGTTACAGCAGTTAAAAAAAGCCACAGTCTAATTATTACTATGTGAAGGCCTACAATGTAAGGGATCCTACAAATCCTTCAGAAAATTACTAATGGGACTTAAAGGATAAACAGCAGTCAAAATTAGACTTAAAGAAGACAATTTACCTGATTCATTCTTGGCAAATCCTTAATGTTTTCTTCTTTTTTAAGAAGCTCATCTTGCCATTGCTTCAGATATGCCTGGATATCAACCTTCCCCTTCCCTACTTGCCAAAAAGAAAAAAAAAAAGTGAACAAACAAGAACTAAAAGCTTCCCATGAGAGATGATGAGCAAAAGAACTGGCATCCTCCATGTCATTCCTTCTCAACAGAGTGGTGGGGCCAAGGACTAAATGGGATGAGAGTTTACATTACCTTCTTGTCTGCCAGGACTATATTTATAAAATCAAATATAATGTTAGCACTACACTAGAGATGATGTTACTCAGTGTAGTTGGTCATCACACACTTTCCCAGCTCTAGCCTCCCAAAAGACACAGTTACCAAATGTCTCTCCACGATTCTTTACCTTTTTCTGGACTGCTCTTCAAAGAGTCACTTTCAAGACTATCTCCAACAGATGAAACTAAAGTTTAGAAGGAGAAAAAGAAGAAAGAATTATTTATTTGACAAAGGAGGACCAATGATTTATTTCCTTTTGTCAAAAATTCTTTCCTTATGGAGCAAGAGCCACAGCAACCCATGTGTTCTCAACACAGACCAGGCCAAGAAGAAAGCACGTGGTAAGATCTGTATACTTTCTATAAAAATAGAAGCCATCATGAGGCTGGAGATCACAAAACAAACTGCAATCAGTTCTATCAAGCTAATAATCTTCATAATGTTCATGACTCATGTCTTTAACAGTGGTTGAGAACAGTACCCATATATTACAGATAAAGTACTTTTGCATAGTTCTTAAAAATCAAAAAGGGTCAGTCTTCCAAAGAAGTAAAACCACACAGCCTTCCAAACAGAATATATTAGCAACTCCAAAAAAATTAGACCCCACAAAACTTTTTTTTAACTTACTTGGTTTAAAATGGAAGCAAAGGATTTTGAAACGCTTACTCATGTGCCTCAAAGTAACAATGGATTCGGGTATTTTATTTCTTGAGGTAGGAAATATCATCCCTTTATGCAACACCACTTTTATGCAACCATTGCAACAGGCTGCCCACCACGCTGAGAAATGCTGACCAAACACAATCCCCTATTTCCATGTAAACACCCATGGCCTTTGAATTCAGACAAGGCATCCACAAATTCTGCACTACTTCATGAAAACGTAACTGTCTACAGAAGGTCTTGGCAGAGGATCCTTATTAACAGTGATAGGATTTACTGGATTTACTAGTCTTCAGAAGAGAGCTCCCTGTTTTTCTCCATGAGATAATGAATAGATTCCTTCCAGTATCCTGCAGGCAAAGCCTCACACTCTGAAGCTTACCACTGAGTTGGCTGAAGTGGATCAGCTCTTCTTTTGAAAGATCATCACCTTTGGAAGGGCTCAGAGATTCTACTTCAGTAAAAGCTGCAATAAATAAATGAAAAAAGTCGTTCTGGGGCTCCCAAACATTACCAAAGCAGTGATAAAAAGCAAAAGCTTTGTACAGACAAATGGTCCCTATGAAGAGAAATGCTGTCAAAGCAGATTAAGTCCTTCCCAAGGAATGCATCACTCTGGAAGGAACACAGATCTGTATTACAACTGTAATTCCCTGTACTGTAGCCAGGAGTACTGACAACAGCAAGAAAAGTTAAGCTAAGGAAAAAAACACATGCACAGATTCTAAAAGCCAGGAACAGGCCTCCCCAAATGCCACTGCTTACTTACCTGGAGGAATGTGCAACTTAAAAAGAAGCTTGAGTTTGTCAGTGAAACTTCCATTATACATGGTGTCTGTTAGAGGAAAGAAGCAAGATAGTCTGTTCAGCTGGACCAAAATTTTAAACATCCTCTTAACCTAAACAAATACAACCCAGGAAGGCTGGAACTGGGCATGTGTCTACCTTACATGGAGTATGACTAGAGATGAAGCTTAAGCAAGGCAGTAACACCTGCAGCTGAGCTTGGGGTTTGTCTACACTGAGAAGAGAACACTAATAATGTCTACAACTTGCAAAACTAAGACCACAGCACAGAAGGAATATAGCAGTAACCCCCTTCTCAGCATTTTCCCCTATATTTTTGTTTCCCAACCAATATCACTTTGAAAATGACATGAAAGGAACAGAGTAGTAACTTTCAGTTCCCCAGAGACACAGGGTATTGGTCATTTTGCACTATCTGTGCATGAGATGGCTTAGGGTGAGGAAGCATTTATCATCAACCCAACAGGCTGGGCAATGAGATCATACCATTTCCTAATTTTCTGATATTTGGTGGTAAAGCCATATTTAAATTTAATCTCAAATAGGAGAACATTCTCTCCAGGGGATTAACATCTCAGAGCTAAGTTACTAGATTGTAAAGCCTTGTGTTAGCTCCTTCATGGTGAAATACAGACAGGAAAAGGAGAGCACAGTTCCATAACTTAAGGTCTTTATCATTCACCTAAATAGTGTAGCTCCCACTCTCAAAATTATAAATATACTTGGAGCATTTGGCTTTCTATTTAAACAGTCTTTGCCTTTAATGTCACATGATTAAAATCAGACTATTTGACCCTAACTTAAGAGGCTAGTCTCCTTAAGCTCTTTATATAGTGTATATACTCCAGTACTATCCCAAGATGGAGCTCCCTTGTGAATGTGCTCCATATACATGTTGTTCTCATACCAAGAACACAGGCGAATTGTCTGAAGTTTATCAGGCAATCAGAGTTCTCATCCATCAGTCTGAATGTCCACAGGGCCAGGGAGTCTCTGTTTGCACAGTGGGACCAGGGGCTCAGGAGGTGACAGAGCAGCCTGAACTGCTGGCAGTTGATCCGATACTGCTCCAGGTACGGCAGGCTGGCGTCGTGATGCTGCAGGACAGGACTGCTGGCATTCCAGTAACAGGAAAGAAAGTGCTCCCTCTGCAAAGGAAAGATAAAATGTTAGATTTTCTCAAACAACAGCTCTCTCCGAGTCTCATTTAAATCAAATGTAATCTGATTTAAAGCTGACATGTAAAACGTATGTTGAACCTAGCTTTTACCTCAATTTGTTAAAACTGTTTCACACCCATAGCACAGTCCACCATTGAGACAGGTGTTGGCTAAGTGAGGAAAATGGCACATTACCTTGAATAATTCATAAAGCTCTTCAAGATCACTAGGACTGAATTTTACATCCTGGGACACAACACGTAGCTGAAATGAAATTAAGAGAAAATTAATTAATGTGTCTTCCCTCATTGGAATAAGGCTGTAGAACAGTTACGGGAGACAAAATTACATTAAAAGACACTAAACAACCGTGTTTTGGCATGTTACAATTAGGCATAAGAACAGAACTTCTTTTTAAAAGCAATCAAAAGATCATAAACTGAAAGAAATCATTTCAGCTAAAAAAAGGGAACTTAAAGCTCATTACATTACTTGCACACATGGAGCCTACACTGTGAAACCCAGGGAATAAAATTCAATTATTTATAATGATAGCAGATAACTTCCTTTATAATAGGTAAATGCATCTTCAGCTCTCAACAGTAAATACACATGCACACATTAGTGGACATTGACACATACCACAGAAAAAAAGCAACCCTTGTTGAATGCAGTGCAATAACCTCTTTGGTGAGATTTGGGATTGTTTCCCAGAGTAAATAAGCAGGTGATTAATTGTTTTACTGTAGCACTGCAGATATTTAACAGCGCTCGATGCCCCTACAAGAAATGCATTAACAATTCACCAACAGCAAATGGAAATATAGGTCAGCCTGTTCCAGTCGATGCAAAATGTCAGAGATATGCCAGCCTTCAGAAGTCGTCTGTTACTTCTGAGGAGACCAGAAGGTCATGCTGTGAATCACAGACTGAGAACGTCACAGGCCAAACCTCAGTTAACAGACACCCTGCAGACAAGAGGGATTTCAGCATATAAAATTACATATTTGACCCTGGAAAACGTAGCTCTTCTCAGAATTTTCAAAAAAGGGAAAGAATCTTATCACAGGGAAGGGTTCAGCTCTTTCAAATCACTCACCACGTTCTGCTTGGTTGTAGCTTCTAACGTCTGGATCACAAAAAGCCTGTTCCTGCTGCGCATGCTCTCAACATCCTCGTATCGAATATCACCGTACCTCTAAAAAGAAAAGCATCACCCCCTGAAATCAGCTGCTGCTACACACATCTAAGCAGGTATTTTTGGCTTTCTTGCATCTAAGTACAATACAGCCAAAAGGAAAGATCCCAGAAACTCCGAGCAAAAAAAAATCATTAGAGCACCAAAACTTTTAACAGGTGTTTCAAAGGGCGAGGGAGAAATAAACTGGGAGTGGTTCCCTGCATGGGAAAAGGGATTTTACTGTGTTGGCTCTGGAGCCAACTCCGCTATCACGTGGTGACTACTACAGCAGGGTAGCAAAATCTAAGATGTCTATGTTTTTAGGGCTTAAAATTCAGTCTAGTGAACTTTGGAAATGAGCTGAAGTTATTTCTGAACCGTTCCCAGCCACCTCTGGAATTTCTGAAGGACAGGGAAGGTGTGTGAGCACTGGAGTAGAATAACCTACCTTTAAAGAAAAGTGCAATAGTAGGCAAAAACTAGAAACAAATTCCCTGAGAAAACATGAAACAAATTAGTAAACAATTAAAACCTAAATAGAAACAGATAAGACATATCAAAATGGGCCAACATTCTTTATCAAGGTCATGTCAAATCAATTTAATTTCCTTCTATAAGGAAATTCAGTCTAGTGTGTAAAACAGAAACAGCAAACAGGATACACCTTTACTTCTGTAAGGTTTTTGACACTCTTCAGCAACACATGCAACCAGAAAACGTGGCCTAAACCCATGATCACCATGCACCATGTGTACAACTGGTTCTAATAACACACTTTGAGAAACAGTGTGTGATAAATGACCAAACTAGGCAGGACTTCCAGAAGCTTTTCCACACTGTGTTTTGTTGCCAGTTTCGGCAATGCACTTTAAGCAAGATATGAAAAACTGCAGCACAGTCAAAAAGAGTCAGAGCACATAAGCCTTGAGGAAAAGTTAGCTTGTGCTGAATGTAGAAAAAGAAAAGATCAGGTCTGACAGGGTAAATGATAAACACCACCCTCAATCAAGGAGGAATTGGAGAGAAAACTGCAATATCCTCAATGGCAATTCAGGAGCATCCCAGAGGAAGTATGCTGGATATCAGAGTATTTTCTAACAACAGCAGAGAAGCCCTCCAGTGGGCTGAAGTTTCTGCATATTATTTTTGTTGAAGAGTTTTAACAACATCAGACATTTTTCAAGGCTGATCTGGGGGTATGCTAGACAGAGAGCTGAACTGGATGACTTCTAGTTCTTCCACAATGGTATCCCTAGGTTTCTGTGCAGACGACTACCAGCACACTTCTGACTTGGAACAAAGAGGAAGTAGAGAGAAATTGCAACTCTGAATCATAAGGCATTTACTGGTCTGGCTTCTGGGCACTGAGATTGTGCAACAGCATCAGTAAGTAAACAAATGAGATGTATAATCTAACACTGAATTAGTGTGATGTGATAAAATGTTAAATGTGACTTCTTCACACCTGATTAGACTGCCAATGAAGGAGTCTTGCATTTGTGCCAGAGTCATAAGGGCATGAAACTGAATATTATTTTAAAATTCAACTCTATATTTTTTCAGTCAGTATCCTGTACCTTGTGAACACCCATGCAAAGCAGTGGTATCACAAAGAACATGCTTGTTCACTTATCTGTGATTTGTAACTAGACCTATCTGCAGAATGACAACTCTGCATTGCAGCAATCTTCCCATGTTGAAATTTGCTTTATTTTCTTTCCACAGTGAAATTAAAATAAAAGCCTTCACATGGAACTGTGTTGAAATTAACTGTCTAGTCAAAATGGGAAGCAAGAAATTGACTCTCACTTGTATCATCAAACAAGGGGTTGTGACACTTACCAGCAATGAAGAAATTAAGGTTCAACTGAAGATAAAAATTTGCATCCAAAAAAGGGGACATGAGATACAAATGGGGATATGGGCCTTGGAACAGGGCTGTCAACTTGCAAGGGGCAGATTCAGATGCAAGGATGTGCCCAAATTAATGTTCAAAAGCCATATCAAAACAGAGCCTGTTGCTCTGGTCCTGTCACCTGCCTGCAAAGGCAGGAAAAGAAAAAAGGGAATTTCTTTTGCTGTCTTAGTAATGATTCCACCTCTGTGAAAGCTTCAGCTTACACTGCAGAATGCAATATGCAGCCCCTCATTATATACCACCTCTGTTCTTTATTCTGCAAGTATTCATCCTCACTATGCGATCTCACCACGGCAAGAAAGACCCATAATAGTTTGGAATTCTTCTTACAAGAATCTTAAAGCATTTTACAAATAATGTTCTTTGGTATAACATTCTTGTGAAATAGTACTGCTAGTAGGAATAGAATTTTTACACAATTAGCTCAATGATAATTGTACAAAAATGTTAAGAGAACTTGAATTTTAAGAGAACTTGAATGTCTGATTCTTGTCTTTATTCAGCCCACTAAAGGTAAAACCAAAGCCCTCTTCTCAGTAAAAATCAGAACAGAGAGTTCCTAAATTATACAGTTAGTTAATCTTTTCTGAATCAGAGCCAGGACATTTTTCCAAAAGACATGTATTGTGGATCTTTCACTAGAAAGATATGACTGAGAATTAGTAAAGAAAAAAAAATTAATATAGATAAAAGAAATCAGCTAATGGAAAAAAACCAAAATGTGAACATTTTGCCAGCTTGCCTTTCACTTCAGGTGGGCTAAGGAGAAACCTATCTACAAATGGAGTAATACTCTGATACAAATCATGCCAAGGAAAGAAACACCTCATGAAAATCCGAGGACAAAAGGAGAAGGAGAAGCTAGACCCACTTCCTCCTCAGTACAGAGCCACAAAGCTAGATGCTGCAGGAATCAACCTTGTAATTTGAAAAAATGTGCTAAAAGATCATAACTGGTCTTCCTCACCCAACACATCTCTCAAGAGTCACTTAACTCATACAATAAGCTATTTCCTGCACGCGTTGTTGTGTCAAATGTTACCACTCTCTGCAGTGTGCAGTAATCAGTCCTGAGTAAATGTAAGGGCTGTTTCTGCTATACTTTGTCATTTAATTGACATATTAAAGTGAATGAGGTATGGCAACACATGACCTGTGGTGAACCTAGGGAACGCCATTTCAGAACAGCCCAGCAAGCACACCCCAGGCAGATAAAAACAAGAAAAAAACCCTATCCTGTCATCTACAAGGTTTTCAGTGAGGCTCAACAATATACAGAGCCCAGTTTCTACCACCTAGACACATCTACTCTAGTTTGCCCAATGCACCTGCACGGGATGCAGAAACATCCCCAGACACACGTACCTCATTTGACTCCCGGATCAAATCCGTGATGTCCACTTTGGGATGGTCACTCTTCGGATCGCTGAGGTTGGAGCCCTGCTGCACAGCTGGGGGCAAAGGACTGTCTTTGTTAGTGACACTGTCGAAAAATCTGTACAAAGCAAACACACAAGAAATCAGCTGCAATCAGTTTATCAGAACAAAACTGTAACAGCAGCATCAACTGCAGAAGAAGTGCACAGAGAAAGGGAAATGGCGAAGAATAGCAGCACGAGGAGCACAAAAATGCTTAACAGTAACAAAGATATACAAACATGGGGACTGGCTACCCAGAGAAGATTGCAGAGCTTCTAGCCTTAGGAATTTTTAAGGCCCAGCCAGACAATAAAGTGGCTGATGTGATCCAGTGCTAGCAGTAATCCTCTTGTGAGCGGCAAGTTAGACCAGAGGCTTCCACTCAACATTCCCCTGGTCCTCTAATCCACCTCGCATGGTTGGACCATGTAAGTGGGAGAGGGGAAAAGAGGCTTGTCCTGGATTGTGACCAAGACAATCTTAATCCCCTCAAATGCTAAGACAAGATATGCCTGACCTGCACCTATTCATCATACCTACATAACCAGCCTAAACAGACCCATTTGGATCTGTCCAGTTCCTTTGCCACCATCATGGAGCACACATCTACAGACTGATAGTTTCCTTTTTCTTGAGGAGAGATAAACTACTGTAATCATTTTTTAAACATACCAGCATGCTGTGGGATGGATTAACTGTGCAACAGAAGTGTAACAACCAGATAAGATGTTGAAAGCAGAGTTCATAATAATCATCAAAATCTTGGGTATCAAGTGGAAACACCCACTTGTATGGTTCGAGTGAAAATTAAAATCTCACCACACTTCTAGATTTTAAGTTTTAATATATTTAAACTGAATGAACGTGCTCTTTCTGTTGTTTTTTTAGGTGTTAAATATTTAAATGAGTGCAACTAGGTTTTACAATAAGTAGTAGGCTGCATCACCTCTAATAAAAATTGCATTTTCCTCATTAATTCTGTAGCCTGTAACCTATTCAAACACGTAATGTTTAAATGCCTCACTGAAAGGAAATTCTTATTATCACTTCTTGCCAGTCATAACTTGACAACTGCTATAGCACAGTCAGTTTGCTGGTTTATTACTCTGTGATACACAATTATAGCAGCAACAACAGAATGTAGGTAGGCAGTGAACCAAAAACCAAAACCTTGAAAGTTCTGCTTGCAATACATAAGTTTAAAATGTGCTTTATGTTACATATTTGAATTTTTTACTTAAATGCTAATACAGAACAGACATCTGGTCATGACTATTTCCATCAATGTTTGCTTTTTTTTTTTTTCTTATTTCTATTTCAAGCCATTAGCAGCAGAGGAGCAAGTAGCCTGAACTCAAAGAACTGAGCTGTAGAATATGTTGTCAGCAGGCTGATGTTCAAACTTTTTGGAGCAGTCATAATGTGCTCTAGATTACATCATTACAATAGGAAAACCACCTTTTATAAGTGATAGAAATTGCTTTCACTTTAAAATATACAGAATGGCAATGTTTTTAGAATAATTTTAATGGAAGATGAGAATTTCAGAGGATCTAGACACACTTTCCAGCCATCCTTTCCAGAATTTCAGCCCAAGATGAACACTTAATTCATATGAAGCCTTTAGAAGTCTTGGCCAGATGTCTTCTTAGCTGCCTCAGAAAAACTTATGTATTTGCAATTACACCAGCTGCTACACAGCCTGTAAGAATAGAACTGATACCTGTTGAGAACAGTGACTGCTTCTGCATCATCCTTACAAGTCAGCAACTTCTCCATGTTGTATTCCAGCACTGCGAGACCCAGCTGCAAGATTGCCTTTATTCCATCATAGAAGAAACAGTCCACCACATTGACTGCACTTTCAATAGGCAGCACACTGATAAAAAGGGTAAGGAACCAGGAGAGAGAGACCGAGGAGAAAAAAGTCATGTCCGTCATGTGGTCTGTCAACTGAGGGAGATGAACCCTGATGAGCTCCTCAAACACTGCCTGATCTACCAAGGCACCTGCAGGGAAAGGATAACAAAACCACCACCCAAGTCTTAATACAGAGAAGCAGACTTTCCTCAGAGCACCGGCCAGAAATAAAGCCCCTGTCCTAATGCAATGTTGTAAAAGCAAGCACAGGCCTAGCTGCATGGAACTGCTGGCCTCCTTCCCTGTGCTGGACGCTATACCCTCTGTGCATGGGCCCAGAGCCTTGCTGGATGTTATTAAGTGTGTTAGCACTTTTCTGAGTCCGTGACAACCCCCAATGATCCTCCTGACAGCCAATACACCCTCTCTGCAATTAGACATCCCATTGTCTTCTACTCCATACACCTGCAAGTATTGAGTATGAGATCAAAGCCTAAATCTGAGTAGAGTAACATTCTTTTCCTTTATTTAAGCTCACTAAGTTTCAAATAAAATAGAATGAATTGGAGTTATCATTCCAAATGAGCAGTATATAACTGACTACTTCTTGAGTAGCTACGCCTAGAGTAATGACAACCTCTGAACACAATACTCCTGCTTAAGGAGGAGTCTTGGGGTGTTCTCTGTAATTTCTATTTTCTACTTCACAATCCTGAACGAAATGCAACAGTTTATCTCCACTGTTCAGCCTTCCACTCATTCCTTACACTTATTCTTAATGCATGATCACTGACATTCAATTCTAGAGAAAAAGCCAGATGGATGTTACCAATGATTCGACGATTGAAATAATCGGGTAACATCCTTTCACAGACAGCAACCAAAAGCCAGAATGCTTCCTCCTCTTTAGCATACAGCAGAAGTACTGATGTCAAAATATTCATTGCCTGTAACATCGAAACAGGAGAGGAAGCATTTATTAGGAAAAACAGTGAAAACACAACTGCTGTCATTTGTTAAAATGTATACTTCTGAAAGCACTTCACAGCATGTTCTTGGAATGCTTGGATAAGCTACAGCCATATCCAGGTTTTTTAATATGAGGCTTTTACCCTCATACTATTAAACACAGAGTATAGCATTCAAACTATAAAAAAACATTTTTAAGTGCTAGAAGTCTAGTAAGAATACAAAGGCATACACAAAGTGGGCATGACAGCATTTATCAACAAATTCAAGTACAGTGTAAAAACATGTCACACAGTGGTATGAAATAAGCCAAGGAAGGGAACCACTGAGCAAGAAACCATTACATATTTATGGGATTGATTTTATGAAGTGCCACTCTACTGCCATCATGAGCTAATATTTAGACAACCAAAACAAAGAGTCTCAAAACTGCTGTACCTGACAATATCCAATCTGGGGATTCCTGTATGCATAAGCTGTTAGAACTCTCCTGAGTGCAGAAATCCCTGTGTCACTTTGAAAAGCAGGATGCTCAGGTAAGGAGCGGCGTAAATCTCTCTCAATTTCATCAGTAGCTAAAGTGCAGGTTCCTAAGGACTTTTCCACCAGCTCAGTGTAATAACCAGGGTTGGATGCCATATCATTTACAGCACCTGCCAACACATTGCATGGTATAGCATATTAGAGGACAACAGTGAAGTATCTGCACAACTGCCTGCAATTTGTATAAAAATTCTGGTGACTACAGAGGTACCTCATGAATCTCCAGATGTTACAGTTTACTGAAATTAATGGAACTACTCTGAAATTAAATCAGAAAAGCAAAATAAAATCAAGCCTCAAGGAAATCTATGTCACCTTCCATCATAAAATTGATTTTGACTGTTTTTTTTTTCATTTGTTTGTTTGTTTCATAAGACATGAGGGAGAAAGCTTCCTTCAACCTACAATTTTGCTCAAGTTTTCTGGCTAACACAATACCTCTGAATTTGTAGAGCTGGCAACAGATTAGAAAAAACAGGCGAAGGATTGATGTCTACCTATTTAATCCCATAACTTTTATGTCAGCACCTCCCAAGACAGAGATGTAAGTCTGGGAACAGAAGCATAAATGCCTATGTAAACAGTGAAACAACACTAGCAGAGATAAATACATGTTCACAAGCCCTCAAAAGTAACTACCATACAGCAGGGTTGAGTAAAGAGTATAAAAGGCATTGGTTGCAACAAACAGACCCTCTGAACAGCAGAAAGCTCTGTCTGGGAGAACACAGTGAGTACAGCTAGCAGATAAAGTCCTAGGTGGCTTCTCAAATTCTGCAACTTTTTCTGAATGTGACACAGGCTTCCTGTATGACTCTGATCAAGTCAGTGGCTGCTGCTTTTCTAAATGTGGCAGTGAACGAGAACAGAAAGCAGACAGAGGTGTTGTAAAGCAGTGTCTTAATTCCTTGGACCTCCATTTCCTCAAGTTAAGTGCTCTGGCATGGGAGTGTTCTACAGAACAAAGCCACAGAAGCATGCTCTGAGCTCTGGCAAGAGATCCCATATGTGTAAGAAAATCCACAATTCCTGCATATATTCCTCTTTAAAATCGAGCATATAGCAAAGGCCTCCCAATAGCTGGAGCCAAATTCTCTGCAAGGAAAATACTGGGGGTTTTGTGCCTGGTAACACTATCCTCTCAGACAGCTTGAATCAGAGCAACTGAAACACAGTCCCACAAACAGGCTTTTCTTTTCAGCACGTAAAGAGGCTTTGCTGAAACTGATTGTGCCCTGGAATAGCATGTATTCTTATTGTTATTTTTCAGTTGAGTTTGTTGTAAAAGAAGCAGGTTTAGTTTTAATCCATGCAAATCAAATTAATAGACAAAATTATCCTGTTCATCATTTTAAAGTGTCTTTCTTCAGAAACACTTGGGTAAATTACCAGAGGTAAGAGCACTTTTTGTCAGACTGTGTCAGTCAGTAACTAGAATATCTATACAGTAGATTCCACAAAATGAATCCATTCTACGTGCTATGAAGTACCTGAGAAGAGCAGCCAGAGCTCTCCTCTTAATGCCTCTGGGATCCCTCGTACAACCAGGTCTCGAGTCTTCTTTGTTCGGAACATGCTGACCCCGTGTCCCCGCTCCACAAAGAGGATGTTCCAGGACTGTTCTTTCATTTTTTCTTTCAGCTATGAAAAGCAGAAGACAACAAGCAGTAAGTACACTGGAAGATTTTCCTGAAGTTTCACAGATCAAAACCAAACTTTGCTCTCAGTTCTATTTATATTAAATGACGGCACTGGCATCCATATTGATATGTGAAGTGATTGCTGATGGAAATCAGAGCAAAATCTAACCCATGCATAGTAGATGTTTGCCATACTGTGCAATCTCCTATATGAACTACTGTTCCTTAAAGTATATTATGAGAAAAATGTCTATACCAACTCAAAAGTAAATCTAATCCAGTATCCCACCTGACAGAAACCAACAGCAATTGCCACAGGGTGTACATGTATACGTGCTGGATTTTCATTTCAAATGAAGTCATCATCATCATCTATTCATCATATTTTTCATCATCAAAGGACCACACAGTACTAGGAATTTCAAGGCAATGAATGAACAGTGATAAAGCAGTAAGAGATCTAACCAGTGCAAGGTGAAATTGTGCAGACAAATTCTGCCATCATAATTCTCCTGAGGCATTTCAAAAATGCTTTACCAGCATAATGGGTAAGAAAATTCAACATCTGATATAATTCCTATGGCAAAAATTAGAGATACATTAAAATTTCCTCTTGTGTACTTCCATGTAAATATATATATGTATGTATGTTTGTATGATACACACAAACAAATCTGCTCACTGTAACTTGGGCCAATTTTAAAATATTCCATTTTTTGTTGCTGCTTTGTGCTCTGTTTTCTTGGTAAAAGGTAAACCAATAGAAGAAGGGAGAAAAAAACAGAAATTGAATGAAAACAGTAGCAAAGACAACCAGGAAAAACATGGTGAAGAGAAGGTTCAGATTGCTTAGGTGTGGTGGCAGGTTTCTCTGTGCTAATTTGAGAGCTCTAACAAACTAACTGTGAGAGAAATATTTGGCCATAATGGCACAAAGAAACCAAGCAAGTGATTATTTGCAAAGTCAACTCTGTCACAGACACCTGCTTAATTTCTGATAAATTAACATATTGTAATTTCAACATTTCTATGAACTGTTCTGTGGTAGGAGCAATAAAAATGTACTAACTCTGTTACAAATTAAATAATACCCCACAGTTACCAAGAGGCAAAACAGGTTGCTTCCTTTTTTTTTTTTAATTCATCGTGCTTTGTTGCATCATATTAGTTGACAGATTTGGAAGAGAATGGCTACAAATGGTGGACAGCACATGGAGGGATGGCATGACACCAGTGTCATTATTCTCCCACAGTTTCTCAGTCTTTCCTCAGTTTATTTACCTGAGCTCCAAACAGCACTAGGAGAGAATGGATAATCAGGAAAATCTGCAGGAGAATGAAGTCTAGCTGGACTAAGGAGAGGAACTAATAGCTGAAAACACTTATGCCCACAGAATTTTTAAATTTAAACAAATATCAACCAGATAGAATGTTTTTGCAAACCAGCAATTTCTGTCAACACAGAAGATAACAGTGTATGCATCTGAATTTCAGTAGGGTCAGCCATGTAAGGTAAAATCTGCTTCACAAAATGAAAACTGGCAAAATTCCCTATTCAGACCAAACTGAAGTTACAGGCTTTTTGCATGCAGACAAAGAGGTGGAGATAGTGGAAACAGTGAAATAGATCCTTTGTAAATAACAAGATTACTCATAAATTATTGATTATGCACCTAAAACACAATTCGGTTTCTCTGAAGGAAAGCAGCTGATGATCAGGTGCTCCAACACATACAGGGCTCTAGGGAGGAGACAGGCTGGACATTGCCACTACATCTTCTGTGCAGGCAGCAGAAAGATTTAACATTGTTAAAGCAATTAAGAGTGAGAAAGGAAAAGTACATTTTGTCCACTTTTGTTCAACATGCTATAAAAAGCACAACTTAAAAATCTGTATTCTCTTTTCCCTTGCCCAAAGGGTGTTTATTTTCTGATATTTCTAATACCAAAAATTCCATATCTTAATTCACCCAGTTCTGCTGAAACACTTAATTTTAAAATAAAACCTTTATGTCTTCTTACACAAGCTATGGAGAAGCAAAAATAGGATGTCTTACTGCAAAAACAACGAAAGAAACATTCTCCAGAACATAACTTTGTTAGACAGAAGTGAAAAAGAATCAAGCAAGGAATAAATTAAGTTCATTTCTTGATAAGACTCTCCTTGCTCCCAAAGAGTTTGTAAAGACTTTGTATCTTGACAAATCAGATAGATATGGAACATGTTCAGTATCACAAAACAAACAGTCAGCTCTTCCCTGAGGGATGGAAGAGCAGGAGGAATTAGCTCCATGAAGATAAGGCATATCATTATTAAAGGAGATGAGCAGAAAATTGAATGGAGCCATGCAGAAGCACCCTGTGGACCCCAAACAGGGAAAACGCAGATGAAAGGAGATTGGCAAAGCCCCGGGGGAGATCAGCAGCCTTGCTGGAATACATTTGGAATACACTTCAGTCCTTTCCAATTAGGTTTCAAAACAGTTGGCCATTTTATCCCTTACCATTTTAGAGTCTAGATTCTCAGCATCCTGAGGGTGATAGACAGTCATTAGGGCTTCTGTACCGACAGTTTTGCTGTTATCTCTCTGAGCCATCTTTGACAGTCCTGCATCAAAATCCTTCGAACTGTCAGAGGCAGAACTAGCTGCAACCTTGGGAAAAAATTGAACAGTGGTAGTTATAAATGCCAAAGGATACTTCAAGAAGCAGCACTGAAAGGAGAAATTGTTTTGCTTCTAAACCATCACTGTTTATTATTTTAAGTTATAGGTACCAGACACAGACTTCCAAAATAAATGAAAAACAGCAATCCCTGCTCTGCACAGCTGGGCTTTCAGGAGGCTCCACTTGAAAATAAACAAAATCTATCTCTACAACCAAAAACTTAATTATGAAAGGACAAATAATCATACTGAGAAGTGCAGTAGCTAAGGAAGCCTGATCATCCCTCACTACTGAGATCAAAAGGAAAACATTCATCTAAATGGACCCATGTATTGAACTATACAGAAATGCTGAGAGTATTTAAAAACCAGCATTAGAACCTGAATTGTTTTTCAAAACCCAATGGAAAACAAAGTAAAAGAACTCAAATCAGAAAGGATTCACAGCAGCATCAATGTTTAACATATTATTTTGCACTTAGGCACACAGTTGTTTATTTTTCCACATCTTAAAACCAGAGATACCTCACTTAGCCAGGTATGTCAAAATAACGCAGATATAACCCAAAATAAGGTGATCTAAAAGGGGAATGCCCCTTATCAGCTAAGCATTTCTGCTGCCACCGAGCTATCTTGCTTTTATTACTCATTTTTGCCTTTTAACCCTGAAGAATCAAAATTTCAAGGTAGAGATTTTGCTGATAGACTGATTATTTTCTACCAAACGGGACTTATTTGTACACTTCTCCACTCTTACAACTGTTGCTTTACAGGCTACTCCAGCTGATTCTATTTCAATTTTTTTTTCAGGGGAAAATCTTCAGGACAGAGATGCAGCAATAAGTAATACTTGTTAGAGATGTTTTGACATTGCTTTCTTATTTTTCACGCATGAAACTACAGATACAGATTTCTTCAGATTTAAAACCACCCTACAATCATCCCATCAACTTCCTGAGTTAAACAGTAAGCTGGCAAAAACTGACAGATACACAATTTTATGTCACACTGGAGGACTTTTGTTTTCAGGTGAAGGGTCTTAAGGCAACAGACGGGAACACCATTTTTTAAAGAGAAAAAAATACATATATTCAGACAACCTGCAATCCAGAGGTGCAGCAGACATTGTTACCCACCTTGTGCCTAGATTCAGACAATATAAATGCATTGCATTACACAGCAAAGCACTAACAATACCCAAACTCTTAGTAAGGCTACACAACCTTATTCCTAGGAACAGGTACTAAAAAAACCAGAATGAGCAGAGCAGTTACCTCTGTATTTATGATGTGTTGTGGACTTGAAGTTGCATTGCATTTCTTTCTGAGCTTTGCCACAAGTTGTTCAAAATCTCTAACCTCTGTGAAACGAAAAGCTGTCTTTCCTTTGGTACTAATGCTGACCCCTCTGTTGGCTGGATCTGCCTTATCCACCCCTGTGACCTATGGAAGCAAGGATACATAAATATGCAACAAATTTTACCAGCTTACTTCTAAAAAAGAACATATATTAAAAATAAATGTGTACATGAAACAATATGTATGAAGCAGCACACAAGCAGAGTTGGTCACACAAGTAGCTAACTCACTACTTTAACACTCAGTGGTGTGGAGCTATTTTAGCATAAGGTACCAAGTATTATCCAGTAGATTTTCAACCACATAAGAAAATCTTTGAAAAGGTTTTCCCAGCCCTGAGTGCTGAGCTTATTTTAAAATGTTGCTTCCTTCTACCTGCTGAAGCTGTTATTTTTTTTCTTACCATCCAAAAGCAGGCAACACATAGCTTTTGCAAGTAATCAGATGAAACAGGTTTCACAAGAATGAATCTCCACTGAGAATACACTTTCAAAGACAGCTGTCATAACATGTGACAGCTGGAGCCAGATTTAATTGCCATGATGGAACAGTTACAGATTAGAGCAGCTTATACACTTCAATACTGCAAGTGAGACAATCATGAATAGCTAGAATGACTGTCATTGCTAATGCTTTTACATTGTTAAAGGTAGAGAATGACAGACCACTGAAATAAAGTAACTGCAGTACTGCAGAAAAAACAGTGAGGGCCCAACAATCCATAAGAACAAATTCAGAATCAGCTCCTTAATACAGCATCTTCTTGTTATTCACAGGTTATGGAAGTCTCTACTGTTTGCAGGACTCCTCACAGACAATCAAAGGAGCTGATTTATCTAGGCAGGGAACGCCAAGTGTATTGCTGAAATCAGCTCAGCTCACTCCCCTGTGTCAGGTGTCTTCTGAGAGGTTGTATAGACACAGTGTGTAGAGCAAGTACAGAGCCAAGGTGATTTTTAGGCTACTGTAAAATATGTCTGGCTGTTGATGAGAAGGTTTTGACATGGGAAGACTGAAATGTGGCAATGTCCCAGATCACGTGAAGTCAGGAGAGGGATGGAGAAGTTGTTTTTTTTCCCCTGACATTATTCCACAGTTTAGCAATAGTACTCTATACAACAGAGTACTCAATATTGTGTCCTTTAAAGACGTTCCTTATTCAGTCTGTTGAGAGTATCAGCAGTGATGGCATTGATACTTGTCCACTAAAAATTGTCAGTGTAGACTTCCTGTGGCCTTCTGAACAGACAGCACTGCTCCACTGCTGCAAAAACAACTGCACTGCTGAGCTGAGAAAGAAACACTGCAGAGCTATTATTGATTTTCAGTATGCTCTACCCTCTCCAGTCCTTTTTAGTCCTTTTTTTCATCTTGAGAATCTCTCATTGACTCAACTTCAAGAACTAAGCATAAGGTTCTTCATTTAGAAAAAAAGTATTTAAAAAATTGGATTCTGTAGCCAGCTACATAGACCAGAGTAAACAGAAAAGGAAAAGAGGATACAGGCAACAAAGGTGAAACATGAAAGCAGTTCTATAAACCCACAAACAGAATTCCTACATGCAGTATCCAAGGCAGGGGGAAATGTATGACATCATGTAAAGCAAACAGAGTCTAATGAAATTCTGCTAAACTGGCATTAAACTACCAAAGTGCAAAACTTCTGGTATAACTGGGTCTGACTTGTAGTTTGCTTTACCTCTCTTAATGGAATGATTACACTGCAGAGGCTGCCATCCTGACTGGCAAAGCAGATATAGTTTTCAGAAATGCACATCTTCCCATGGGCGTTGTAATGACTGAAAGGAACCCATAAGAAGCACTCATGAACTTCCTTCAAGGTTTCTTCTTTGGGCAGCCTGAAGAATGCACTGAACTGCTCACTGTGGGCACGGCTCTCTAGGCCTCTGGATTAAAAACAAAACAAAAAAAAACAGGGTAGGAGAGAGAAAATAAAAACTGAATAAGTTTAAAATGTTTTCATAAACACAGAAGTTAAAAATAGCTTGGGAAAAGACAGTAAACCATCATGCCCTCCCATAATCTGTGTGGTCAATCTAGAGGGTTCAAACTTTTGCTTGAAGAGGCAGCAAAGGGCAGGACCACACCTACCTATACACACCCACTTCACAAAATTCTTAAACTCCCCACTAAACAGGAAGAGATTCAAGCATGTTCTTACACAGGGAAGGACTTGGCTGAATCAGGGCCTACAGATACTGCAGAAAAACATCCTAAAAGCCTGATGTTCTCTGTTCCCTCAGCCATCAGAATGGGTTGTCAAGCTTTGGCTTGACAGAGGGTCAATTATCTAGAAATATAGCACTTGTTGTAAACATCTGCCATGGGCTAACTCTTCACAGACAACTGCACTTGCAACATCCCTCTCCAACACTGCTACCAAACTGAGGTAGCAATTAGCCAGGAAATACAAACTAAAAACCGTTTTATTATCAGTGTACTGTAAAACTAAATAGTTGGGGTTTTTTTTCTTAAATCACAGGTGTGTGGAGCTTTAAGTAAGAACAATTATTAGAAAAATGCGTTATCATAATTTCCGACTGGCTGGTGGGTAACATTTTCCAACAAAGATTTAGTCCCTTTATGTGAAATCAAATTTCCCTAACAACAGACTTGCTTTTTGTGGGTCCTTCTCACAGTAAAGAGCTATGATCCACAGATCAAACCCTGAACATTCAAGGGAGAACTCAGACTGCTCTCTGAGGAAAGGGCAATGTTTGCTTCAACAGAAACCAGAACTGAAGAGAAACCACAAAATTACTAGAAGGAATAATCACACACCTTCCTTGAGAAGGACACACTATAACCATCAGGTTACTTTCATACACGCCTTTCCCACTGCCTAAAATATTGTTGCAAATAAGGAAAGCCATGCACCCATTTGCAACTATTTGATTTTATCACCCATGTCCATTGGCAGAAAAGCCATGCAGTTATTATTTACTTGTTTAATAAACCATTTATTCTCCACCTATGCTTCCTCATCAGGTCTCTTTGGAGACACTGCAGCTTCAGTCTTCTTCTTCTAATCCTAGATGCTGCTAGAACATTCAAACTACTATAAACCCTACAGTTGAAGACCAGCTCTGCAGGTTTGCTTGCTTCCTGCCTTCGTATAGACTTTTGATACAGCCAAGTGTCAAAAAATTATATTGGCTCATGTTGCTTTGATCCCAAATTTCAATGACATAGTTGTTTAAGAGAACATCAGCTTTGCTGACATTTACATGTCTCCTTACGATGTGGATTCTCTTCCCCTTTCCCTAAAAAAATACAGAGCAGACAGACTCTAATATATTACCTCTTGGTGATCTGCAGGGGGTCATGAAGGACTAGATCATTTTCAAAAGTCTCCTTGTCAAAAAGTCTCCTAACAGCATAGGTTGCCAGCTGCTCCATGAGAAGGAACGTTTCATTAATGTGCAAAAACATGGAAAAATAGTGATCCTCCCCACGGGAGCACACATGAATGCTCTCTGTCAGAATCACATTGGAACTCTTCTCAAGTTTTGATATTTCATCCCAGGAGATAATAAGTTTTACTGAAAATATAAGCAGACGTAACTTCTCATTAGCGCTAGTCTCATAGTAAATGAAGAAAAGTAGTCATCAACAGCATTAATAAAATATAATTAAGCAATACAGGTAAATGATAGCACACTTGGCAAGGGCTACAAACTCACAAACACAGAAAACTCTTCACAATTCCTACAAAACAATTCCATTGGAAATAATTTTATAGAAAGAAAAACATTAAAGACACGCTATGTATGAAAATACAACCTTACATCACCTTTTCTTCACTCTCGTGTGAAACTGCAAATTGCACACTAACCTCATCATATAAGCTACCCCACTTTAACAGCTTACCAACAGGGCCTCTTAAGGTAAGCCCATCATGTGCTGGCGTTTAGAGGAACTGTGCCCTTTAGCTATGGCACCTCCCAAAAGAAATGAGAATTAGCTTAGAAAGGATCCTACTTTCTTTATGCTTCCTAGTTTTCACATAAATACATTTATAGCTCACACTATTAGAGGCATTAGTTTGGCCATTTGAAAATAATGTTACACAGGGAAAGAAAAAAAGATCTGTGCAATTATCACCAGTGCAGAGTGCACCCATGTGAGATATTAAGTCTGTGTGTTAAGAAATAACTGTAATCCTCACAGACTGAATTAATATGCAGCATGAACAAAAGAAGACAGACAACTTTTAGTTACAGTCAACCACAACAGGTTTGCCTTCTCTCTGAAGCTCAGAGGAAGAAAACTATCCAACATTCTGTAGTAAGTTACACAAACTTATTACTGCTCTAGTGTCTCTGCCCGTGGCAGGGAGGCTGGAAGGAGATATCTTTAAGGTCCCTTCCAACCCAAACCATTCTATGACTTGTTTCCATAAAGTACTTTAAGTTTGCAGGTTTTTTTCTATTCTGTGTTGACTTCTGCTCCCATGGCAAAATAGCTTCCTTAGGATGTAGGAAGAATTCTTCTAGATCTGGAAGACAAACAGCAGAATGTGAAGGGTCTAGGCATAGTATCAAGGCTTACTTACTTTCTGCTCCCAGCAAGAATGAGTAAAAGCTAAGGAAGTTGGTGCTAAGATAAAGCCATCCTTGACAAGGCACTCTGCCCTTCCAGTAACTGCATGAGTAATAGGTAACCAACTTCTCCTGCTCTGGCAATCCAAAACACTTTTCAAACTTCATAAGACCTTCACGAAATTTCTCAGGATCATCTTCTTTTACAAAAGAACTTTTTCCCTCTTCAGCAATCAAACCCTACAAAAAAAGAACCAATTGCTTTATACATGCCTCCATGTAGGTAGATATCATATATACACTTGCATACAAACAATGTAGGATTCTCCTCACAGGACAGCAAGGTTTAGAACAGGAAGAATACTCTGAGCATCAAAACACAGGTCACAAACCAAACGTGCTATTTCAGACTCATGCACCACGTTTCCCACAGAAATTAGGCAAGACAGATATTCCCAGCTCTCTTCTTCTGAAATATGTATTTTCCTCATTTCACAATAATTCCTGGGCTAAATAATTTAGGATGTATAAAGTAGACTGCTGCACCTTCACAAAAATATACCATATGCTTCTCAAGCATTATTAAAACTATTGTGAAATAATTTAGCAACAGTTTTAGAGCACTATCTAAAGGCATCTGATGTATCATTTACAAAGAGTTTATGACAAACAACCTTACTTAACTGTGGGGCAGATAAACAGGAACAATGGAGTGTGTTGAAGTTACCAGCCACACACTAATCAATCAGAAGTACATGTCCTTTGATATTCCAGAGATCACATATTATTCATGTACATTTAGGAGACAAAAATACTCAGGATTTTCCCATTGTGTCATGTGCTGTTACTTACTCTTATCTTTCCCTGGACAAAGCTTGTAATATCTTCATTTGAATCAAACACTGATAAAGTCGTCATAACATTGTGTTCTAACCACTCCCAGTGTTCTGTTATTTCTTCTCTGCTGGATCCTAATTAAAAGAGAAGGTTAGTATTACTTAAAATTAGAACAGACTATAATTATTACACTAAAGATATTAATCAGGAGAATACTTAGCAAATTCCCAATTCACAGAGTAATTTAGACAATGAAGGCCAAATCACAAGTCTCAAATTTATTGCCCAACTCTAGTGTACACTAAAAACGTATTTGGTGTACAGTAAAAATGTGCACAGCTGTCTTTTTATCTTACAAGCCCTTTATGCAGCTATAGTTCTGGCCTTTACATCCAGAAGCACCTCAGCTTTGCCAGCATTGTGTGGCTCAGTGCTGAAGGCTGACAGCTCCTTCAGGTCAGCACTATCTCACCAACATGGTTGGCAGAGCATCACCAAAACACTCCCAGTCTTAACGGCCTGGAAGGTGGGAAATGTGAGATCAAATCCATGAGACTAAGAAGAAAATGAAATTTGGGCCTTTGATATCCTCAGCTATGATCCCTGGCCCACAACAGGTTCCAGAGCAGAACTCCAGGACTTGGACCTGCTGGGCAAAATCCCTTCTCCTGTGCAAGGAGGTAAAGCACACCTCCCAGTAACCAGGAAGGCAGCAAAGGTTTCTCTTTGCATACTTGAAACAACCACTTATTTATGCTGCTTACAACAAACAAACAATTGTTACTTACTTGTGCTCCATGGAAGTCATGGCTTTATCTTATTCTCTATCAAGTCACACTTGAACTGTATTTCTAACCACGCTAGCAACTCAGGCAACCACTGTTGAGGAAACAATATCTACCTACAATAAAGCTCTGCTAATGCTGTAATTCCAAACAACGCATTGTTTTCGTGCTGTTCCAGGCTTCTGCAAGAGGACTGAAGCACAGCTGCACCCCATACAGAAAACACATCTCAGAACTAACTCCCAATGCAGGAAAAAAGGCTCACTGACTCAGACAAGCTGAATGAGTCATAAAACGTTCAGCACCACCAGAATTTGTATTTTTTATTTCTGGACCCTCTGGGACTAACGACTGTTTTCTTTCATTACATAAGTGCAAGAGGAGGAGTAATTAAAAAAAACTTTTATCAATAACCCTAAGGAACACAGAAAACAAAAGTTAAGATAAAACTCAGTGTTCCAAAAAGATAAATACTGCATTTTCAAACACCTTAGAGAGAAGCCAACTTTGTTACTTTATTTACTTTACACTGCTTTTTAATCTAGGTTTCATTCACCTCTCTACTGTGAATGTCACTGCAACTTTATAGCAAAGAAAAACCTACCTCACCTGAACTTTCCAGAAAGACATTTAAATTACTTTAAATACAAAGGAAAACTCTTACCCACTAGCTACTTTTGTAATTAGAGAAATGTGGTAGGCCAACTTCAAAATGCTTATGATAATTCATCGTATTCTTTTCACATAATTACCAATTAGCCAAGTGGTAACAGGTAATAAGCTGAGATGATAATAGTGAGACAACAGTAGAGGTCCAGCATATTCAACACTGAGTCAGTTCTATAAAGACAGGTGAGAAACATCATCTCTCAGATGGTGAGAGACAGGGAGAGGGAACAAGAGGGAAAAAATTTACATAGGTTTGAATAAAGGGATTCTAGAATATAAACTCATTGGCAGTTTCATCCTCCACAGGAATGCTCACAAATAAAAATCAGTCAGTGTAATTACATATTGTCAATGCCCCTAAGCAAGAAGACACCTTGAACAATTTCTTTTTTTTTCTCAATTTATTTTGTAAAGACTAATTAAACAACTTTCAATGGGCTCCACAGAATTAGCTAAAGTTGTCTTGGGAACAAACAGAAATTGTTCTAAATATAGTTAAACAGTTTGACTGCACAACACAGGTGGATTTGCAACAACACTTTAAAAAATTATATAAAGAGTAATTAACATAGCAATTAAATTCCAAACTAATTATTTTTCTCAGACTACACATGTAGAACAATTACATGAGTCACAGTGTGAATCAGAGGCACAGATGTGACACGGTAAAGATTAAACTCTTTAACAAATATTTCAATTATTTAGGAGCACTGTTTCAGATCCTTAATATGTAATAGCACGAACAAAATGTAGTCTCTTCAATCTCTTTGCCTCACAGGAGGAACAATCTGTTTTCTAACACAAAGTACAACCACATTACGTAGCCTTTTGTTGTAAAATACACTTATGCAGCACAGAATTGATACAAATTCAGTCCTAAGGTGAAAATTACCCTTTCTGCTTTCCCAAGGGCTGACCTGATGGCATTAGAATTCCCCAGGGTATATTTCCAACGTACTTATCAAAGTACCTTTTTGATAGCCTGTCACCATCAATTCTGACTTCTTCAGCAGTAATCCTAAAATTTTATTTACTGACAATTTACAAACTGTTCAAATTCCATCAGCTTTATAAGGCTGCCCTTTTAAAGTGACATGTAATGAATCACATTACAGTGTTATTAAACAGTTCTCTGACTACTGCCCTTCAGAGAAGTCCTTGTGGAAGGTAAACAGGAGCAGATTAGCATGTAAAAGAAGAAATCTGTATTTTGAAAGTAGCTAATTGTAGAGCAAAGACAGAAAGAGGCACAATTTTTCATTTAAGGTGAAGCAATGAAGTGATGGCAGCAAAATCCAATATAACAACAGTATAACACTGACTAGTGGAATTACTCAGGTGCGTAAGTGTATGCAGACTTGTAGACTTCCTTCAAAGCTCATCTTTTGCCACAGACAATTAAAAGGAAGGCCTAGAGCCTGGAGAAGTCTAGATGAGGTCTTGCTTTTTTAATGAACATTCCTAATTAAAAAAAAAATAAAGCATGGCAAAATGAAATAAAATATATGGTTCTTTCCACTGTAATTACAGATGTTTTCAGAGCTTTCAATAAGGCTAAGAAATAGATCAATTCCACAACAGTGACTTTTTAGCATTAGGCCATATGGTAATATTAATTAATTCAATATAAAGATAAGATCATGCCTCAGAAGAAAAAACAATGATGCATGTAAAGAATTAAAGAGTTATCTCAACTTGTGGAATGGAAGCTTCTTTGGACACCCAGTAGTTAAGCAGTCTGCAGAAAGGAATCGAGAATTTATTTTCAGAAGCTACAAAACTTAGCATAAAATATAATAAAAAAAAATAAACCCATACATGCTATCAAAAAGCACATTGTAGGAAAAATCACATGGCTTTCAAGGTCAACTTTCTTTTCCTACTGTTTAATAATGCAACATGATAAAGCAAAAGAACTTCTTACACTATGGGAGCAATAGATATGAGGAAGAATTCAGCTCCAACCATGACTGGGAATCTGGCTCATTTTAACAAGCAAAGAGAGTAGAAAAGACCATTAGAATAAGCAGCTCCTGTTATTCCTACGTACAGCACACTTAGCACTCCCAAGGGTCAAATTACCTGTATCACCCTAAACTGTGCCAATTTACACTTGCAGCTTACACAAGGAAAGATTGTGCCTTTGTTATTCTAAGAGACCACCAAGGCTTTAGCGCTTGCTGGAGTACTGCAGAAAGCAGGCAATCTGAACTTGTAGCATGAGAGTCCATAGACATACTCAGAAAATCTGGAACCATACTGTCAATCACAGGTTTGCAATTCATTCCAAAGCATTTACAGGTCATAGGAATGAATTATGAGGTGAGAGGATTAACCCAAAAATTGATCCCATACTTCGTACCCTCATTTTTAACTTTCTAAACTCAGTCAGGTTCTAAACCCTGGTACATACCACACGCAATGGACCAGTAGACTTGGGAGTCTGGTGTCTGATGCAGGATGCGAAACGGGGCGACCTTCGACGTAGAATCCAGCACTGCATCCAAGGTTCCCACGAGAAGACCTGTTTGCATTCAAGAAAATGTACACAGCACAATGAAACTAAGGTTTTGAAAAGCACACTCACTGCTGATTCCTTTCTTAGTGAATAGGAACGCTGCCCAAGTGAGGGCAAATGAACTCTGAGAAAGGAAGCAGCACAAACGAGTTAAAGCAAAAAGTGCTCCCAGAAGAACCTCTTCAGGAGGTGATATTTTGATCCAGTAAGAGCCATCACAAACACAAAATGAGGGTGAGGGAGTTTTCTAGATGACCCTCTCAGATGCAATAGCCATGCAGTAGGGTAAACCAGGGGACATCCTGAAATGTAACCTGGGAGTTCCCAGCCTTCGACGAGCACAAGCAGTAACTGAAGTACCTCTGAATTAGTCATTTACTGTTGTTCTGTTTTCCAGCCACAGGAACTGGCTCTGAGGAGACTGTCATTCCATTATGTCTGTTTTTTATTAAAATCTCATCAGTTTTACATCAAAAAAAAAACATATCATACTTTGAGAAAGGTTTTGCTGCTCATACCAGACTACAGGTGGGAAATGCCTGCCATTCTTCATGAACAGTCTATCAGATAACTCTTACATGAAGTATGGAACACTAATGTTTCATCTGACCATCACATGTGTAAGCACAGCACATGAAGTTTATTATTCCCATATAGATTATACACCCAAGATGTATATATTTATAGACAAGATATATATACACACACATATATAGATTGTACACCCAAGCATGTCACCTCCCTGCCACTAAATATTAAATTAGCTCCTATTAAACGGAGATCAGATCAAAATACACAAATTCCATTAATGAGACAAACTTCATCTCTCCATAACTGGGAGCAAAAACATTTCCTCAGAAATGAGTATGCATTTTATCTTGGCTGCACAGTAATAAAAATAGTAGCCCAAGTATCTTAAAAGTTCCTTTCAATTTAAGAATGCAGGAACTCTAAAAGAAGAAAAATCCATACAAAAAAAAATACAAGCTTTTGGACCCTGATGCACAGATAAAACTTTTTCTTCTTGTTACAACTGAAATAAAAATACAAGCAACAATATCTTATGCTTCCTTCCTGTATTTCCTGTGCTTGCCATCCTTCTAGCACAGCCACATATGTGGAAAGTTCAACTAAAGGAAAGCTACCAAAGCAATCACACAGAGCTTTTATTCTCCTGCAGAAGAATTGCAAAATAAGAGACAACACTACCCAAAAAAATATGAGACACAACTACCCAAAGAGATGCTGTAAAGTCTGTTCCACAAACCCGCTGAGATTATTCCCAAAAAAATCTGCTAATAGGGCAGACAGCTTGTATGCAAAGTTAATATATCCCTTATGGCATCACTAAGAACCCTTCCGTGTTTAATGGAAAATGATCCTTAGATTCAGGTTTTTAAATTCCATAGAAGCATTACATTATTTCATATGCATCCTTCAAAAGTTATCTCAGAATTTGTAGGTTGGCTTCTGGTACTTTTTATTCCACTTTCTTTCCATTAACTTTGCCCCAAATTCTGAAAAATAACAACTGTGAAAGAGTACAAGAAAGCAAGGTAAGATAAAATACACAAGTCTACACAATCCTCCTCAGAACACGCTTTTCCCACAGATACACATTCAGCATAGAGTTTGCGTGGCTGCTTACTGTGGCTATTCAAGTTTCAAAATGCTTTTGTTTCTCCTCAAAAATATGGAAGTGAATAATAATAAAAACCACTAAAAAAACCCCAAAGACCAGTATGTTACATCAATCAAAAACACTAGCTTGTCTTGTCTGCAATTCATAGGTTGTGGGTTACTGTTGCAAAGTAGCATTTTTTTTTGGTAGTTTCTAACTGAAGTCAAACATTGAGTAGATCACAATATTTATGTCTGGTGAAAGAGCTCTGGCTTACTGCATGAGTCATAACACTGAGCTCATCCCAAAGTTGGCTGTGCTTCAGCAAATCTTCTGTTATTTCATTCACAATTCTCCTAAAAGCATTTTCTGTTCTGATACACAGTACAAGGCCATTAGACACCATTTGTAAGGCTGAAGCAACTGCTCAGCTTGAGAGAATTACAGCAGTGCACTAGAAAGCAGCACTCCTCAAAATGCCCTAACAGTGCCCAGCTGCTTGGAAGGTCATTGGATTCAGGCACAATAAACTCCATCAGGTTACTATCAGTCACTTCAACAGTCCCACCAGTCAATGCTGGTTTCTCCACAAAAGTGATACAGGCTACAGGTTTGCACTTAAGCTGATAAATAACTAACTGAACAGCTATGGCCACCTGCATAATGTGAGGAATCACCAGTCTCACCTTCTCACTCTAGTCCTGGAAGTGCTCCATGAGATACACATTTTTTTGAATGCTGTATTATCAGTCAGGGTTTCCCTAACTACAAGTTTTTGGGTGTTTCTCAGGAAGCACCCCCTTTTCCAATGGGAAATCAAGAACCATGTTCACCCAGGCAAGTAAGATCACTGATGAGCACTCTGCTATCTCCAGTAACACAAAAGAATGATTCGCTTTAAGGGCTGAAGACATTTAAAATTCACCTGGATAATGACAAGGATATAACTGTCTAATAATAGTAGATAAAAGTCTCAGTAACTGCTGAGCCCAGGCACTAGTAGTATCTCCATAAGGGAGGCAAGATGAGAAAGCCCTATCAAAATATCAACATCAGCTGCAGAAACATGCACCAAAACATATCAGCAGTGTATTTTGCTCTCAGTTGTACCAAATTACAGCAGTAAAGCCAGTATGTGATGTGAAAACAACTGCTCAGCATTTTGCCTTTTGTGGGCTACACCACTTTGGTATCTTGCTTTCACCAAGTACATCAAGTGACTGATATTCACCCCCTTTTTTTATTGTGATCCTTTTCAACACACAAAGATTTACTTTTTCCTGGAAAACCTGTCAGTTACATGGGGTTTACCGCTGATATTATTCTTTAATTTAAATATGTATATCATACCCAGCAACTTGACTGCTTCCTATCCTTTGTGGGACTGGTGTAATGCAAACAGAATAATATATTTTAACAATGAAGAATCAAAAGAAAACATGCTGTTGTCCTTTTTTTTTTTTTTTTGAAGAGCACTGGTGTTCTGAAGCAAAGTTAGCACAAGCCTGTTCTCTCCTCTAACGCATAACAGTGCTTTTGAGGTCAATAATTAATTATATTAAAACTGGATCAGACAGCCTCCTGATTTGCCATATTAGAAGTGCTAAGGGACATAAAATATTTACAAGACTGTAAGAGCTCCTTACAGACAGAAATGTTCTATTAGAACAACGCTGGTCAGCCCCACTGCACTGAGGATTTTGAACAGCAGACACTTGGATGGACAATTGAGTTCTCACTCTTCATTTCTTTACATCATTACCAAAGGGATATGTTCGAAAATACTGTAAGAGCTTTCCCTGAGTGGCAGCAACTGCAGAAAGTGGGAATCTGCAGCTACAGTCAGCTTCATTTCAGCAATAACTACTCACTTCTACCATCTAAAGAATTCAAAGGCTAATCAGAGCAGAACCAAAGGGGGTAAAGATACTATAAAGCAGAGTAGTTCATGATAGATGGCTGTGGTGGCTTGACCTTGGCTGGTGGACACCAGATGCCCACCAAAGCTGCTCTATTGCTCCCCTCCCCAGGCAGACAGGGAGAGAAAAATATAACAAGAGGCTTGTGGGTCAAGATAAGGACAGGGAGAGATCACTCCCCAAACCAGGACACAGGGGAAATTAATTTAATTTATTGTCAATCAAATCAGAGTAGGATAACAAGAAATAAAACCAAAAAACATTCCCTCCACCTCTTCCTTCTTATCAAGTTTAACTTTACTCCAGATTTCTCTGCCTCCTCTCCCTCAGCAGCACAGGGGGACAGGGACTGGGGGTTGTAATCAGTTCATTGCATGGTGTCTCTCCCAAGCTCCTTCCCTTCTCACACTCTTCTCCAGCGTGGGGTCCCTTCCACAGGAGACAGTCCCCCAAAAACTTCTCCAGTGTGGTTCCTTCCCATGGGCTACAGTTATTCACAAACTCCTCCAGCATGGGTCCCTTACAGAGGGTGTAGTCCTTCAGGTTCAGACTGCTCCAGCATGGGTCTCTCCCATGGGGTCAAAAGCCCTGCCAGCAAACCTGCTCCAGGGTGGGTTCCTCTCTCCATGGGTCCACAGGTCCTGCTAACAGTCTGCTCCAGCACAGGGGTCACAGCCTCCTTTGGGCATCCACCTTCTCCAGTGTGCAGTCCACCACAGCCTGCAGGTGGATATCTGCTCTACCATGGACCTCCACAGGCTGCAGGACATCAGCCTGCCTCACCATGGTCTTCACCATGGGCTACAGAGGAATCTCTGCTCCAGTGCCTGGAGCAAGTCCTCCCCCTCCTCCTTCACTGACTTCGGAGTCTGCAGAGTTGTTCTTCTCTCATACTGTCACTCCTCTCCTCCACTGCAGTTGGTGCTGTGTAGAAGCTTTTCTCCCTTCTTAAATAAGTTATCTCAGAGGCACCCATTGCTGATGGGCTTGGCCTTGGCCAGGGGCATTTTGGAGCCAGCTGGCATTTTAGCAAACATCCTTCATGCTGATCAGATAAGAGCTAAAAACTAAATTCAAGAGCTAAAACCAACTTCAAGAGCTGAAACCATTTACAGGCATTATCCTCAGCTTTCAGCACAGGATTCTTAGGTACATGATGAGACTTGGTAGAATCCTAAGGACACCTCACAGCAAGAAGGCCTAAAAAAACCTTGAGAGAGGCTTTAAATAGCTTCGTCCTGACAAAATTTCTAGCTTCAAAGTATAAATGTGAAAAAATAAAAATAACAAACTTCAAATTATTTTTTTTAGATGGTTTTGTACTGTAAAGTCAACCTGTTAATAAACTGTTAATTAAAACGAAAATGTTGAAGGCAAGGTAATACCTCAACACAACCACAAGGAACAAAAGCAACAGGAATAGGATGTGAAATATACAGATTTACTACAAAACTGAAATCTGTCACCTAAGTAAGCAAAGACAAATTCAAGTATCCCAACTACAGTTCAAATGGACTGTATTTTTCAGCAAAACCTTTAAAAAAAAAAACAATAAATCCCAAGATGCAAGTCTGTTGAAAACAAAACTACCAGAGTGACGTAGCAGACACCACGTAACTTCCAACAAAGGCTTCTCTGGTGCAGGATATAACATTATTAATATATTATTATTAAAAACAAAACACACATTCAGAGTGAATGGTGCCAAATTACACAGCAGGAGACCCAAATTATAATCCCTACTACAGTAAATATTTATTTACAGAGACAAGATAAAGCTTCCTTCCATAACAGCAGGTAGTTTTGCAGAGCATTTTGGATCAGTTTTTAAAGAAACTCAAGCCTGAAGCCCATTTTCACTACGTAAACTATGACACAAATCCATACCGTATAAACCATGAAAAGGCATCATCAGCTTAATGAAATCCTGAGCATGAGCCACAAGTGTTCATAGTCAACTGACGTGTAAAATAGGTTAATTTAAGCCTTCAGTGAAAAAAGACTTCACGCCTATTCACAATAACTCAAGGACATTATGGTCAGTGGTTATGACTCAGGTAAGACAACAGTAAGTCATTAAACAAAGGTGTGTACCCAAACCCTTGTGTAAAACTATCTGTGGCAATAAAGAGATCCATGCTAGTCTCTTTGGTAGGTACAGAGAAAGGTATAACAAATACCACAGCTCCTTCTCATCCTTCTGTACAGCTAAAAAGCTGCATAAGACAAATGGAGAGCATGTGCTGGTCATCCTCTTCCATGTCATCCCCCAATGTAAAACTGCTTCTAAACACAGTGCTGCTATTTGCCTCACAAATATGTGCACTGCAAAATAAACTTGGCTACAGCTGCTGAGAAAGAAAACAACCCATGCAGCAGAGATCCTTTAAGGCAACAAAGATCCTGGTCTGTATCAAAACCAGTGCGACCAGCAGGAGCAGGGAAGTGATCATGCCCCTGGAGTTGGCACTGGTGAGGCCACAGTTCAAGTACTGGGTTCAGTTTTGGGCACCACAGGATAAAAAAGACATTGAGAGGCTGGAACAGGTCCAGAGAAGGGAAACAAAGCTGGTGAGGGGTCTGGGGAACATGTTTCATGAGGAGTGGCTGAGGGAACTGGGGGTGTTTGGTCTGGAAAAGAGGAGGCTGAGGGGAGACCTTACTGCTCTCTACAACTCCCTGAAAGGAGGCTGGAGTGAGGTAGGTGTTGGGCTTCTCCCAAGTAACCAGTGATAGGAGAAGGGGAAATGGGCTTAAGTTGTGCCAGGGGAGGTTTAGATTAGATATTAGGAAGAATTTCTTTCCTGAAAGAGTGGTGAGACCAGGCTGCTCAGGGAGGTGGTGGAGTCACCGTCCCTGCAGGTGTTCAAAAAATGTGTGGACGTGGTACTTTGTGACAGGGCTTAGTGGTCATGGCAGTGCTGGGTTGATGGTTGGACTCGATAATCTTAGAATCATTAAGGTTGGAGAAAACCTCTATGTTTTCAGATCTTTATTAACCAGCAAGTTTTCCTTTTGATTCGTATCACCATTGAGGACCACTTCATGGAAGCCACACCAAAAGCTCAGTGTGCTAGAACGCCAGTAAAGTGTAAATTAGATCTGCTGCTTATCTACTGCTGTATATTTGGTGACGTCACAGCACCTTTGGATTTTGACAAGCCAGCATCTTCTTTGCTGTGTACTGAGTCTAGTTACAGCATGAGCTTCCTCCCCTGTCCTGCAGTTCCCACCAAAATAATTTTAAGTTTGTACAAATCACCAAGTACTTTTTTAATTGGTCCACCACAAAATCCTGTGAGAGACAAGGCCCTTGCCATTGACATCTGCTACCTGATTAACATTATTCCTTCGGACAGGTAACAGATAAGGAGAATTTCCCCAGAGGAAGCACAGAAGCCTCTCTCTGTCTCCCCTTCCTCCAAACTCCTGTGCCTGTGATGACACATACAACAAGCTACATCTTTTTTGAAGAAAAAAAAGAAAAAAAAAGAAAAAAAAAAAAAAAAAAAAAAAAAAAAAAAACCACCAGGAATATCAGCAGGGGCCTTCTACAGATTCAGGATAGCAATAACTGCTGCAGGAAATCCAGGACTTGAACACTCAGGGTTCTTCCCTACCCTTCCAAGCAGGGCACACACAGCAAGCAAGGAAGACTGGTTCCAACCAGGTATTCACTGCAGCAGCACTGGACTAGAGGACCTTTAAAGGTCCCTTCCATCCCAACGTATTCTGTGATTCTATGCTTTCATTGATAAGCTTTTGTCCTCTTGCAGCTGGATTTTACTTAAATTTCTCAAGAAGAAAGAGGTAAATTGAAAGAATGGAAGCAGAAACCAAATAATCTGTTCACATTTCAGTGAAAGATTGGTGGTTTATGACACCAAATACCCATTTGTGTAGCTACTCCCAGAATACTCATCTCCTAATTAAGGTCCTATCTAAACTATAACCAAGGCAATATCTTTGTGATCAACATGCTTCATCTCACTAGACCTCGGTTACAGCACACAATCAGCACAGGTTTTGTGTCATCATAGCTGCACTTCAGCACATGGGCCATTTCACCTAATTATATCCTTGTTAATACACTCCAGAAAACCCGAGTAGCTCTCCCATAGTGGCTCTGCAGAGGACAGAGCAACCAGAGGACATGGTCACACAGTTGCACTGCCAGGCACACAGCAACATACTTTGAGACAGGCCGAATTATCAGGTGCAGAACAGGTCAAACAGGTTACAGAATCTGTATCCTTAGGTGAGCTCTGAGAAAGGGGAGAGGGTGAAATGTAAAGCTAAGGAGGCACACACCTGCAGAGGGAGAGGCAAGGCTAAGCAAAACCAGCCCAAGGTATTTCTGTCCATCTCTAGCCACAGGAGCCAACTCAGAACCATGCTCTGTGTGGACACATGGTGTGAGAATTCACTCTGTCATCTGATGGTTACCAATTGTTCCTGCTCCAAGAGTCAGCCCAGAAGGGTCACGCAAACAAATCCAGACTTCTTCCTAAAGCCAGGACAGCAGCAGAACTCCCAGCCTTCCTTCAGCTGAGTGTATCTGCTGTCAGCTGCCACCTTCTCCTTGGTCTGTACAGCAGCTACTGGCTGCTTCTTCAAAACTCACACCTCCCCTCCCTAAATTCTGTCTTACCAAGATTATTCCAGGGAATCCTTTGCTGCTGCTGCCTCCTCAGCCAATCCCCATTACTGCCAGTCAAACCCTGCAGCACCATTCATCTTCCCATTCCTGCCTTGAGGAAAGAGAAGGGCAATGCTTCAGGACTTAAGTTTTGCACTGATGCCAGCTTCTTTCACTCCCCAGTCCTTCAGTGCTGCCAGTCACCTCCAGCTTTGTCTCACCAGCTGGAAAACACTGTTCAGAAGAACGAGCTTTCACCTGGCACATTTCCAATGACATCATAAGATAAAAGCTGGTCACTGTTTTTTTTGTAAAGTAGGCACTCATTTTCCTGAGTGACACACAGTAATATAAAATTAAACTCAAGCATAGCAAATTATGCTAGCTTACACCTAGGAGGTCTGAATATTTTCAAACCTGCAAGCACAAACATAACTACATTTTTTCCAGTTTTCTCGTTCACCTTTTTTAATCACAATTTTAATTCAGTAACACCTCGCTCTTTTTGTTTCTCCCAGTGAAGAACATAACTTGCACAGATGAATTCTGTATGTACCTAACATTATGAGTAAAGCTACAGAAACAAAATTTGCAAAGACACATTAAAATATAAAACATACCACAGGAATTATCCTATTCAAGTGTTTCCACACTCTCAAATGCCATCAAGGACAGAAGTCTAGTGACAGAAACCTCACCTTCAACAAAAAACGAAGGGCACTAGGAGGCCACAGCTGTCTGCCCAGCTGCAGACCTATGAGGATGCTTTTAAATCAACATTTAATTCTAGTTCTTATCATTTCCACTTTAGTTACAGTTCTTAAATTAATTTTATCACGTAGAAAGACAACCTTCATACTGACTCAGCTTCCTCAGCTCCCAAAGATAACAAGGCAGAGAATCGCCCACCTAGCCTGATGGCCACAGGGCTTCCAAGATTGCAAACTATCACCCATGGTTCTAATCCAAAGCCTGACATTATCTATCTACCTATCTAAATGTCTGTCTATCAATCAATTAATCATACTATGACATCCCTAGAAGAGAATCTGGGATTCTGTCGTTATCTCCTTTTACACTTCCCCTGCACCCTGCAAGTGGTCCAGATGCCAGTGAAGAACGCCACACCTCCAGCAGGAAGGGCTGTTTTCTACATCTGAAACTCATCAAATCCACAAGTTTGGACTTTCTGTTTTCATCCATTAGAACAAACAAATGTTTCAACAAGGCAATTATGCTTCATGGTTAATATAGCTTGCTTTAGGATGACACAATTGGAGAAAGCCTACAAAACTCAAAGATACAATTCAACCAAAACACCCAAGAACCGTAAGGCACCCAGGAATAACTTTACTCTGTTCTCTGTAGCATTTCTCCTTGCCAGGTTCAATAAGAGATGCCACCAGACTATGGAGTCAGTTCTGGTCTGAGGAGCCAGCATCACAGAGGTCTCAGTGGTAGCTGGGGTCCCTGCAGTGCATAACGACGCAGACAACAATTAAAAATAGAAACTCAGTTCCATACCTTGAAGTTCTCCTGAAATAAAGTTTATTATAGGGTGGTCAATGCCCTGTCACTTTCCTGACCCACATCAAAGGGTCAGGAAAATGCACATGTCATCGTGTGCTTTTTTTAAAATAAGTGAAGAGAAATGCCTGAGCAGAAGCTCATTTCAAGCAGCACGCAGGGAAAGGAATTTGGAAGCGAGAGTCCTGCCAAAGCAGGACACATCCCTCATTCCTCCTGACGTCTCCTCTCCCAACAAGCCTCAAACCTACCCCTGCCAGCGTGTCCACCACCTGCACCAAGCGCTGGCGCCCGCTGCCCGCCGGCTGTTCAAACGCTCATGCAAGGGAAAAGGAGAGGAGAGGGGCGAAGGAGGAACCCATGAAGGTCAAGGGCTCCAAAACTCGGCCAGGCCCCCGCTCCTCCCCGCCCCCCTGGAGCTGGGGGGTCCCAGG
>NW_008592479.1:0-243 GCF_000691845.1 Merops nubicus
TGCCAGGTTGGGCAGATAACTAGATAGCCGGAGTCGCGGCAGCGGTTCCGGGGGGAGAGGGAATCTGCTCCTCCGAAACCCTGGAGGCAAAGATACCCTTGACTAAAACGGGTTTGAGTGGAAGAGGAAACTGAACGTAGCCGAATTTTTGTAGTTTTGTTGAAATAATCAAGTACCGAAGGCAACTCTTAGGCAGGAAGGGTAGAGAGATGGAGCCTACCGTTTTGGATGCCGGCTTGATTT
>NW_008592479.1:351-3829 GCF_000691845.1 Merops nubicus
CTTATTTGAATGTAAATCTTAGTTCTGCTGCTTGTGGATTTTTTATTTGTTTATTTAATTATTTATTTTTTAAAAGGACCTTACCAGGTAGCTTTTACGTCTGACAAAATGAAGCCTTTGTATTTTTCAGTCAATTATACCTAATACTGACATTGCTTGGTACAAAAGACTTAAAGTGCTGCCTCACTCAGAGGACCGTTAGAGACTCTTTTTCGCTACATGTAGCTGAACGTCTTGCAGGACATCCTTTCTCCCCCCACCCCCCAATCTTCTGAAAGATTTTTCCAAAATGAAGAAATTTAATTTTCGCAAAGTTTTGGATGGTCTAACTGCCTCATCCCCTGGTGGAAGCAGTGGTGGTGGCAGTGGTGGTGGAAGTGGGGCTGGTGGTGGCTCTGTGCACCCTGGAGGGACTGCGGGCGCTGCAGGGACACCCAGAGATGAGATCCAAGAAACGCTCACTTCAGATTATTTTCAAGTTTGTAAGGTAAGGGGTGTGGGTTTTTTAATTATTATTATGGAAATAATGAAAGCTACGTTGTGTGAGGACGCAGTAATATGATACCAATAAGCCTTTTACGTGAGAACTGCAGTGGTTGTATAAGGACTTTGGAATGAAAACACGGAGATCTCGCTGATGCTTTTTCCTGCTGCAGAGTTTGGGGTGGCCGGTAAATTCATAAAAATCTTTGTTTCAGCACTCAGGGCTAAATCCTAAGTTCATGCCTGGACCCCAAACTAGTAGCAAGATTGTGGGCAGGAAGGCAAATTAGTTGGTGCTAGTACAGTTAACATTTGCAAATCATTAGAAATTCAAAACTGTATACATCTGCTTCCTCTCCTCACTCTTCTCATCCTCTCTTCCTTTCCTTCACTTTTTTTTAAGAAAAATGCCCAAGCTAGAAATAGAAGACAGTGCAATGATTACTAGCACTTTAATTATTTGTGAGGGACTGGATGTAGAATCAGAGAGGGTTTTTTTAGCATCAGTACTGCAGATTACGATTATATGCCAATAAACTTATTGGGACAGCAAATTGGGCAACCAAAAGTTGCCCAGTTTGTTCGGTATTGTTTTTTGTGTTGGTGAGGTCCTTAAGTGGGAATTTTCTTTGAGCAGAAAGCATAAGATATTCCTGTGTGCTTTACGTTTTCTATCTGTTTTCTGCAATGAAGCTTTCAGTGGTGTTCTGAAATGCACAAGTAAAATCAGTACAAACTATTTGGTACTTCTGACCAACCCTGGAATACAGAAATCATCCTTTTGTATATGAAAATCACCCTTTTGTAATGAAGACCAAAAACAGAAAGGGATATTATATTATTATCCTCTCTTGATATCTTTAACTCTGACATCAATTTTGTTGGCTTTGCTAGAAGTTTTGTTTGCTTATTTGTTTTGCTTTGAAGCTTCAAAACTAGAATTTTTAATTAGTGTGATTGACATGATTAAGAGTAAATGAGCTTCACCTGTTAAGTATTTTCCTTTCATTAACCAAATAGCAATTGATTGGAAATGTAGGTTATGGCTGACTCCAACACATTCTTGGGTTTTTTTTATGTTTTGGGAAGAAAATATAAACAAATGAGAAGCCTGTAAGACTGCATGCACATCTGGCCCTGGTGAAACAACACAGCTTTCCTGATCTCAGATAGCATGATTCTACTTCTGTTTGGTTTTCAGCTGCGGCTGGTGTCAAAACTCTTACAGACTTCATGGAAAGAAGGATGAGGCCCCATGACTTAGAGTCAGAGACCTTTGAAACTGGTTCCACATAACTGTAATTTCAGGAGATTTTACAGTGCTTTACTGTCTTGAACCAAAACAGGCTCAGGCCTTTGGAGTCAAACTATTCTGTAGTTTAATAGAGTGCCAGTGCATTAGAATCATACCTGTTTCCCAGAGTTGAATTTGACTCTTTTTCTTATGTATGCAGTAATATAGCATTTTGTGAAACTTCAAGTATTCAGTGCAGTGATTTCCCATTTTAGTCACTTCAGTAAAAAGATAATAGAAATAATCAAGATATATTAAAATATCATTAGAAGGTCTGACATTCTGAGATTTCTAAGTAAGGCTAAAACTCAACATGGTTCTTCATGCTTAAGTCATTGGATAGGGTCAAAAATCCACATTTAGTACAATATATTTTTATTTTATGTGGTATATTTGTAAAAATAGGCAACATGAGGTGAAAAGAAATTGCCTTAGCTCTGTTTTTTTCCTTCTTTGGCTTGATATTACTAGAAGTCAGTTGGTGTTATGTTCTGATGGATCTACTTGGAAACAGATCTACTTGGTGTACAAGAATATATCATTCTGAGAAGATTTCAGTTGGTAATATTTGCCTGTCTTAGCTCTTGGGTTAAGATACTCTCAACAAAGTAAATATTTGCATGGGAAGGCTTTTGGTTGCTTGCAGCAGCGCTTGCTTATGAATGCATGGCACTGCAGAAGGCAACTCTGTAGTATACAAAATACCAGCTTCCTTTTTTTCAAGATACAAAAGTATGCTAAAAGCAAACTTCTAAAATACTCAGTGATTATGTGCTCCTAAAGCACTGCAATGTTTATTCAACAGGCTCTACTTAACGAGCTGTACTACAGTTTAGTAGCATTATAAGCATGCCTAAGTGAACTGACAAAAGCCCACGGGCCCCGATCCTGCATTTGGCACTGTGCAAGTGTGCCGAAGGCACTGGGACTTGGCGCAGGCGCAGCTGCCAGCCTGGGTGCTTCGGGGTGCAGGATCAGGGCTATAATTTGTTCCTCAATCCATTTGAATTAAATTAAAAATGCAGCAAGACACGTAGAGTCCAAGCTTTTCCTTCCCCAAGCTTTTGGTGAGTGTGACTTGTGGTATTTCAGCTGTGTGTTTTCATCTTAAGTTACGTAAGTTATATAGTCTGCATATTAAGGATCCATGATCTGTGATCCTGCTGCACACAGACCTGAATAAAGCTAATGGCAGTTTTGGTCTGTTATGCTCTGCAGGATGAGGGCAAATGGGCTCACAGTCTAAGTAGCACCCCGAACTGTTTTTCCTTTCTTTGCTGATTATAAAATCTTCATTTAGATAGGAAACCTAAAAGCTGACTCATACTTAAGAATTAAAGGGCCTTACAGTTTTTATTGAAATAAATTGCCTTTTTTAAGTTTGTAGGAGGTCTGCCTGACTAAAAATACAGATCCAGTCCTCTCCCAGAACACTTCTTATTGGTAATGCACCTGATTTCATTAGTAGCACACCTGAAAGCTGTCTTTCCATTCTGTGACATTTTTAGGATGCTAATTACCACAGTGTTTTTTGAGATCTTGATTAGAACTTAATAGAAATAAATTGAGTATTTCATTTTCCACTGAGATGTTCACAGTGAGTTACTTTTGGCATTTATGTTTAAACCATTAATGTAATCTGTATTGAAAGACAAAAAATTAAATATTCTTGTAACTATTTGTCCTGGTTCCGTGTAAAAA
>NW_008592480.1:0-341 GCF_000691845.1 Merops nubicus
GGCAGCCACTCGGTGACCCAGAGCCAGCCCCGCTGGGAGCGTCCCCCCGAGAACAGTCCCCAGCAGGCCGGGACCGGGCCCCGCAGCAATCCAGGCGCAGCCGCCGCTTCCACACGGTGGAACCCCAATAACCCGGGGGGGGACGGCCCTGACCCAGCCCCGGCCCAGCGCAGTGCACGGTTCTAACCACCGCCCCAGATCTGCTCGCCAGGAAACGTGCCACGAAGCCAGCAGGCCACGAGGGAAGAACTAGTTCTAAAGGTGTCCGGCTGCCGTCGGGCCGAGCGTGCACTGCCTCGGCCAAGCCCCCGGCCAGCTGAGGGGGGGGGAGTGGCCCACCC
>NW_008592480.1:405-21775 GCF_000691845.1 Merops nubicus
CCAGCTCCGCAGCCCCAGGGGCACATCCAGCTCCTCAGCCCCAGGGGCACGTCCAGCTCCTTCCCAACTCGCCCGCATTTCCCACCGCCTCCATGGCCATGCTGCAGGAGCCTGGGGGTGGGACAGGAGGAATCCAGCCCCTCTGCCAGCACAGACAACCTTTAATGCTAAATTTAAAACACTGTTCCATGGAAAAAGGAGCTTTTTTGAGCAAGGCATTAGATGAAGCCATCACACCAGCCCCAGAGGTGCGAGGTGACTTTGCTGAGAGCACAAGGGGGGAGCCTGTCTACCTGATCCTGGGTGATTTGGAGAGGGTGGGCCAAGGTCCTGGTCATCTTTGGATACTGCCACTGCCTCCTGGCAAACAGAAGACTCCCACCATTGGGCAGAAAAGATTCCCAAATACTCAGCGCAAACTTCAAACTGTGTTTTGTCTCTCAGCAGATGTTTGGCATTGTTAAGGCTCTTGGCTTTGAAGAGTTTATTACTTTGGAAGTTTAAAGCTGTACTGGCCATAGGGTGTGACAAGTCTGTCTCAGCATATACGTGTGTGTGTAATCTCAACGTGGTCTCTGAAAACTAAAATAAACTGGGGAGAGGCTACTCTGCCAGCTGTGGACTCCTGAACTACTACACATAGAATCACAGACGGGTTTGGGTTGGAAGGGGCCTTTCAAGGCCATCTAGCCCAATCCCTCTGCACTGAGCACGGACATCCCCAACTAGAGCAGGTTGCTCATAGCCCCTGGAATGGTTCTAGGGCCGGGGCAGTGACCACCTCTTGGGGCAGCCTGGGCCAGGGGCTCAGCACCCTCACAGTACAGCAACTCCTGACGGTGCTGGTGGGACCAGGCTGCTGCCTGCGTGGTGGCCAAGCCCTGATTAAGGCAGCGACGCAGTAGACAGCTTCTGGGGGAAGCAGCAAGATGGGGTTCTATGGTTAATACCAGAAATAAATCACTAGCAGAAGTCTGGTCTCATTCCAATCAAGGCAGAGTTCAAAGGCACCAGGGAGGCATTACCCCTCTGGGCATCGCCACGGGCGCACCACACACTGCATCCTCCCTGCCCTGAGCTCACAGCCTTCAACAACAAATGGAGAGAAATCATCTTCCAATTGCAAAACTGATATTGACTCAACACTGGAAAAAAAGCGAAGACATTAGTAAGGGAGGAAAAACTTGAGAAAGGTCTGACCCATCCAAAGGAGGGTTTGGGAATCGGCGCTTTGACTGGGGACGTGTGACTCTGCTCTGACATCACTGCCCGTGGCCCCTCATGGCCAAATGATGACAAACTGGTTAGAGACTTAAGTTTTAGTAACTGTTCCCAGCCACGACCTCCTCTGCAGCTCAGGTTCACAAACGCCCCAACCTGTGGAGGTCACAAGGTGCGTTGTGGCAGCGAGGCAGAAAACAGGGTGAGAACAGCACCAGCCAGGTGAAGGCTGACAGAGGCCTCGGGGCCTTCCAGCAGTGCCAAAGAGGAACGTTGCTTCCTCCACACCGATTCCTGACTCGGGGACACGTGTGTGAAGAGGCTGCTGAAGAGGATGTTGAAGGTTTTGCATCTGGAGCAATGGGTGGGAAAAGGTCAGGCACCTGCCCCCTGCTCCTCGCCAGCCTTGGACTGGGTGCCTTGGTTAGCTGAGCAAATGTTTAGCAGCCACAATAAAGTACCAAGGAGGAAAAAAAGCTTTAAATATCTCCTGCTGATCTATTTTTTTCCAAAATAGTCTTTCTCAAAAGCTGGCAAACACTTCCACACATGTGGAAGTGCCCAGACGCTACCCTGGGGTGAAGACAGAGCCTGAGCTCACCTGATAAAGACTTGGAAAAAGTTTGATGCAGAAAACTTGACTTATTTCTTTCCTACCAGAGCTTTACAGAGCATCTATAAAGCACCTCAAAACTCTCCTCCACAGTACCACTTGAACTGAGCTGCTGTTAAACTGTATTTCACCCCTATTTTATTCACCCCTACTTGAACCTCTTCAGAGCCTGACGTACATTTTAAATGAACTTGAACAAGACAAAGACAATAAGCTCCTGGTGTCTGATTTTCACTGACAAAACTCCTCCTCATCACTCTGGACAGAGTTCAGAGGGTGGCATTAAAGCAGATTTATAAAAAACAAGCCCATTTTAAGGCTCCCTGATGCCAGCATAGAAATTGTGCCTCGGGAAGCCAGGGCTCTGCTTCAGCAGCCAGCGAAGGCATCACATGTGGAGATGAAAGATCAGCCTTCAAACAACCCAACACCTCTCTTCACGTTCTTCTGCTCCTTTTCTCACTAATTCCAGACCTGGAAGCACACGTTATTGCTCAGAGCATCCCTGTTAGTGCACAGAGCACTTCCTATACTGTGTATGTCAGCACACAGAGCCAAAACCCCTTGTTACCTTGTACTCTACTCTGCCCGTGTCCATCTCCCAATTTTCCTTTCCATTTTTGGTATATTTTAGCAGAAAATGGTCCATAATTTCACAGCTCTTGACTGAAAAAATCATCAGACCCTTGAAACACTCAAACTAAGACCTGGACAACTACAGCACCTGCCAGAATTAACCTGTAATTGTTAAAATTTCCAAATTTTGACAGGACTTTGCTGAACCCTCCCGCTGCTGGCAGTAGGGGAGATTCTCAGCAACAACAAACAGTAGTTCAGGTTTTTCCCCTTAAATGCTGCTTCCCTAGAAATCAAAACATGGACTGCTACAGCACATATAGAGAATTTAAAAGGAAAAAAAGGTTGGAATAAATGACTTTCCTGCCCAAATCGATGTTCCATGTGCAATGAGCCACATCTCAGGATTATGCCAAGATCCCACCCGAGTTTTTGCAGCTGCCTGGGCACTGAGATGGAAGTGTCACAGCACCGGGGGTTCCCTGCACCTCTGCCTTGACTGTTTCTCTTTCCACAGGAAAATCATTCTGTATTTACAGTTAAACGACACCTTCAGCCATTGGGAGAGCCACAGCAACAAGTGACTGCTGCATTTGGAGCAGTTTTGTGATTTTTACCTAAACAGGACTTAAAGAAATGCTGCCTCAGCAAATCCCAGCACCACCAGCAACCACTGGGGTTTATTTCTCACCATCTTCTGCTCTTGCACACTTGCTAAAACTCCGGGTAATAATACTTCCTCCTTTTACCCACTTTTGAGGTGATGAGAAACATTTTTTCCACAGAATTTTAAAATCTAACTACTGGGATGTGCCTGCTGCTCATCTTGTGTCTTGTACCTTCTGTCAAGCAGCTTAAAAATGCACAGGGAAAGCTGAAGCCATAACTGGACAAATGGCTGAAGATATCAAAGCAAACACACCTCAAGGTATCAAAGCAAACACACCTCAACATCCTTCTCCTTGGAATCAGGAAACAGAGAGGCAGCAGCAGTGAAAGCAGCAATTTAGTAAAGGTGAGGAGCAGGGAGGCAAAAATCCCCCGTGTGTCCTATCCAGGGCGAGCAAACAAATCCACATCTGGGAAGAAGGGAGAAAACAGACATGGTCTTTAAATCTGGCAAAACCCCTCACCCTGAGCTGCACAGTTAAATAGCTGCTGGCTTTATATCCAACCCCAAGCACTCCCAGCCTCTTGTGACGTCGTAAAATAAAGACATGAAGTTAATAACTGCTCCCTTGCAATATTTTTTGTTTGTTGTGTTCACAATTGAAGTTTTAGAAACAGGTTAGAAATTTAAAATGCTGGATGCCTTAAAAGCTTGGCTCTTTAATAAAAAATAAGCTCTTCTTTAGCTAAAAGCTGGTATGGCTACAGTGCTTGCTTTATAGCTCCTTTTTTTTTTGCTCCAGGCACCTCCTCTCTGTGTTTTAGCTCTGGAGTATCCAAATACCTACTTTTTGTAAAGCCTTTGGGGAGTCCATCCTCTCCCCCCTCTCATTTTGCCAGGTCAAAATCCTCCTGCTCACTGCACCAGGACAGAGCAGGGGCCACAGGCAGGCAGCAGCACCATCCTGCTCTGCTCACAGCACTCGTGGTGCCTCCAGCCAAGGGGAACGGCCCCAAATCTGGGGAAAAAACAGTCAAATCTGCTCTTCTCAAAATCCTAAATGCCAGAAGGAAATCAAGGGGAATAGCATTTACTTGTTTTTTAACGAGAAATCTGTCTCTCAGAAGCAGCTGGGTGAAAAAGAAGCATTTTCATGTGGTAGCAGCAGATGAAGACGACACTGCAGAAAATACTCAACAAATCCCTCAGTACAACCTAGAGCAGCTCCTGCAAGCAAACCAGCACGGGGCTAGCAAACATTCAGCTGACTATTCCTGCAGAATAGGCTCCCAGGTTCCTGGCCAGCTCCTCAGCTCTCACCCCACGTTGCACTAGCAGAGCGAGCACAGGAGGTATTTTAAGGAAATGAACTTTGATCGTGGCCTCCCACGAGCACACGTGCCAGGGGGTTCTGCAGAGGGGAATGCAGAGCCCTGCACTGCCACTCCAAACGCCTCCAGAGTCGTTCTGCTGAGTATTGGGACATCTTTTTAAAGGCATGAAGGGAAGGTGTGAAGGTTCAGCTCGTGCTGTTCTACAAAGAACAGGTATCTCATTGTGCCTGGGGTAGACTCACTACTACACCCAGAGCTTAGCTCCTTGATTTCTCACTACACTGTGCTAAAGAGGGGATGCAAAGCCTCTGGAAGCAGACCTCAGGCTCACTGTTGGGTGCCTGCTGCTGTCCTGGGGGGACCACTAGTTACTCAGCTTTTTATGACTCGTTTCTCAGCTTCAGAGTTCAGGCAGAGTAACGTTGCCAGCGACTCCCAGAGCAGACAGCAGCCCTTCATTTCAGAGCCCTCCCATGCCTCCGTCCTCAGACATTTTATTTCCTTAGTGCCAGCAATAAAGAGGCCCTGGTATTTTATTTTTTTTGTGTATTCTAATGTTACCAGTAACCCTACACTACTCCCCCAGCACCACAGACAGCATGGGAGTGTTATTTGCTTTACAGGCTGGAGGATGAGGCTTTTGTATTCTGCAGAATAAGGAGCAGGCAGGTGCCCTGGGGCTGGGGCTGTGCTCTGGCACCTTCTCCTTCCAGGTTTAACCAGTGGGTTCCCAGCTCTCGGGGGATGCAGGGCTGCTGCTGCTGGAGGGCTGGACATTGTGCAGCTTTCTCATGCAGAGGGGAAGCCAGCGTGTCCCAGCTGAATTCTGCCATTGCACAGATCTGATCAATGAAAGAGAAGTGCTGGGTAGGCTCGTCTATAAAACCAGGAGAAAGGTGTGAAAGGGAGAAAGGTCTGAAGGACTTTGAGATGCAAATATAACTCTAGAAAGCATGTAAACAACTCCTCTCTGGGAAGAACAGGAACACTGACACACACCCAATTGAAACGAGAACCCCACAGACAGTTTCAAGAATATATTCTTCTGATACAAGAGGTATTTGCAGAATTAGACTCCCTGAAAGTTGGAAGTGCAACCCACGGCGGGGAAGGGGGCGGGCAGGGGCCAGTTTTGATCTGTGGAGAAGGAGGGCTGCTGTAAAACTGTGCACTGATAGAAACCTGACAGTGTAGCTCATCAGGAATAGCCCCAAACATGTGACAGCATCTGTGGTAGGAGGGTAGGGGGATGAGTATCCCCTGTTTTTTTTTGTGTGCTGGCAGATTGAGCAAGTAAGATTAATTTTAAATAATTTTCCTATCAAATGCAATTTAGGCGTGCATAGAGAGCAGCTTTTGTGAGAACAGTGTGCAGAACCTCACTTAACCAGCTGAGATCCAGAAATCTCACAGCTTCACGTCGGACTCCATGTGGACCGTGGAGTGTAGAGGGACCTCAAAGAGCTGGGTAGGAACTTCACAATGTATATGTTTATTACTCGAACTCCAAAACACATAGGGAATAAAAAGAAGAATCAATATATTCTGACTTCAGAAGGAAAGAAAGAATCACACCCCACACCAACAGGCAGACAGCACAGCGTTGCGTTTCACCAGCAGTCCCCTGGCTAATGGACTTGTTTTGGGCATAAAAACTGTTTCATTTTATTTGGTGTCACAAGGAGTTAGCTCAACTGGAATAGCAGAGTAATTAATATTACCCAAAGAGGGGCATCAAAGGTAAGTGAAGGAGGTGATGGAAGCATGCAGAGGGCAGACTGGTAAAGCCTAAGGCCCCCGTCCTGCAGGTCCCTCTGTGCAAGCAGGTTCCTGAGCTCCCACAGGTCACCACTCCCAGGGACCTGCACAAAGTCACCTGCAGGACTGGGAAATCATTGTGCTTCTCAGCTCACTAGAAAGGACTCTTTTCCCTGCTCCTGCTTTGAGTGGCACGCAGGGAGCAGGCTGTTCTATTCCCTGCTGCAAAAGCACAGTGTAGGGGGGAAAAATCCTGAAAAACATTGTGCAGCACCATTGGTTCAGTCCAGAGGGCAGCTGGGACACTCAATTGCCTTTGGTGGCTTCGGAAAGTTTCACCAGCTTGGAAACAAATATTGCCTAGGTAACATCCTCACAGTGGTTGGTAGTTCAAAGAGGCTGAAACACCATCTCATTACTCTTATTAAACCAATTAACAATTCATCTCTCCTGATCCCTTCCATACACGCACACAAAAACCCCCCAAACATTTAAAAAAAAAAAAAAAATCAGAATAAAATAAATAAATAAATAAAGGCATTCCCCAAACATTTATTTTGCTCCTCTCTCTCTCTCTCTCTCTCTCTCTCTCTCAGATCAGACCAGCTTAGAGATACCAACTCCACCTACCTTCACAAATTCAGCTAGCGTACGGAGTGACACCAAACTGCTTTAGACCTGAACTGTGACACTCTCCTGGTCACTCGTCTGCTTCTGGAAACCTGTCCTGAGAGCTGGTGATGTCCAAACCCTCACTCCAGCTCCCACGGAGCTGTAACGCATCGGCTAGATGGAAAAGAAGTGTATCCAAAGCCCACAATGGCACGTTAAAGGTTGAAGAAAGCATTGGTAAAGGAGAATAAAACTACAGCAGTTGTTCAGCCTACTCTAACTAAATGTTGAGCCACTGCAGAACTCCTCCTCCAGCCCGACACAAAGTGGCTTTGTGCCACCCCCTCGCCAAGACATTCGTTTGTGGTACGTTACTGGCACTTTATGTCAGTCTCATATGGTAGATACATGCACATTTGTCTGTGTGTTTACATACAAAAGGTCTGATAACAGTAAAACGTCGTTCAGAGAGATATAAAAAACCCAAGGAGTTGCATTAGCCAAAAAAAGTGTTTTGTGAGAAACGACAATAAAAATGATATAACCACAGCTTTTCTTTTCTTTAAAATTAGATAAATACCCAAAGCTATGATTTCACTTGGGGCCTCTGTACCTTGACAGGGAGTCCAATGGAGTATATCTGAAGGCACTTAATATCCTCTACTCAGCTGTAAGATGGTTGCACAGGGAGCTGGGGAGCTTGGGATGTGATTTGGGGCATGGAGGAGAGAGATGGATGAAAACAAGCCCTGAAGAGCCGTGATCCACACAGCACCAGGCGCTGAAATGAAAACAAACGTACAACCCAGGTGTTGAGAAGGTCTCTCTTGAAAAAGAAAACTGCCAACTGCAAATGTCTTTGTGTTTCTATTGACAGAGCACTTCATGCAACTCTGACAGTGCATCATACACTCTTAGAGATATTTAGCTTTGTCAGTTCATTGACCTCCTCAGTTCCCGCTTCCTCACCGTCAGCCTTCTCCGCGGCTTGGCCAAACCTGCACCTCTCCTCTGCTCTCACCGCCTCCGCCTGGAGCTTCTTGGCGGGGGGAAGGATGTCCTTGGTTTCTGAGTTCTCTGGGCCGTGGGCTACCTTGTCAGAATTCTGTACAGAAGGCACCAGGTTGGCGATCTCGTCCGTTGGAGACCGCCCGATGCTGCCATCCACTTGAACCCGAATGTCTGGAGATATAGACAACTGGTGATGCGGCACGATCCCGTTGTCCATGCATTTTGGGTAAAGGTAGGTCTTCATCTGCCCTTTCCCCTTCACATTGACCGTCCCCCTGTAGTCAAAGTCATACCCCATCTTGCTGAGGATGCGGTAGCTCTCCTCACTCACCTGGATGCGGCACTCGACGCCGGTGGTGTCCATCCTGCTGGCGATGTTCACAGTGTCACCCCAGATGTCATACAGCAGCTTGGTGGTGCCGATGACCCCGGCGGTGAGGGGGCCGTGGTTAAAGCCGATCCGAAGCTTGAAATTAAACCACAGCATGTTGTTGTTGAAGTCGTCCACCACGCGCATCATTTCTTTGGCAAATTCAAAAAGGGTCTGCAGGTGTCCGTGGGGATGGTGGTTGTCCTGACACTGGGAGGTGTTCAGCCCCGAGGCCGCCATGTAGGTCGCCCCGATGGTTTTGATCTTCTCGATGCTGCTGTAGTGAGGTTTGCTCAGCAGCTCGTCGAAATCCCCGATCAGTTCGTTCAGGACTCTGTAGCACTCTTTGCCTCCCTCGTAGTTCTCTTCGTAGAACTCGCTGAAGTTGACGATGCTGGCAAAGATCACCCCGCCGCTGTCGTGGTTTTTGGAGTAGCTCTGGGAGACCTTCAGCTGCTCGGCCACGTGGTAGGGAATAATATTCCTCAGCAACCAGTCGGCTTGATCCCTCATGCTCTGAATTTTGGTGCGATGAAGGTCGGCCTCCACATCTCCGTGGTAGTGGAGACGGTAACTGACCTCAAACTCTCGGTTCAGGAACCAGACCAGGAGGAGCAGGAGGAAGGAAACCAAAATCACCTCCTGGCCGATCAGGTCCGCCGGCCTCTTCGTGTCGCTGGGCACCGAGCTGTTGCACGGACTCCTTCTGGAGCTGGAAGCAGAAGAAAGGGGAGAATGCAAAAGGTGCATTTAAAAACACAGGGTTAGCACGCTGCCATTTCTGCTCTGCAGTCAGAAATCCCCTGCTGGAAAAAGAAGTGTAGGAAGCGTGTGTTACATACTGAATTCTAAAACGTGCTCTGATAACTTCATCTAAAGAATTCATTTAATTCTTAAACTCACTAAGTCCTTCCTTAAAGGGATATCACCAGGTTCAGCAACACAGAAACTGCCCAGCCCTTACAGTGGTCCTGTTTCAAGGACTTCACCAAGGAAAGAGCATTCTATCTCAATACAGAACTAAAAGCACTACGTGTAAATACGTGCCTAAAACTGCTCAACAATGCCTGAGTGTGTGTTTAGCTGTGTGTGCACAGACAGGTCTGCAGGGGAGTGTGCATCTGTACGTTTTGTGGAATTGATCTTTTTTATTTTGTATTCCCCCCAATATTCAGAAACATCTGCTTTACACTCCCAGCACCTTTCCCTTGTCTCCTCATCAAACACCAGTCGCCTTTGCAGGTAACACAGGAAGGTTTTGGAAGGAGAGAACCCTGTACAAGATGCTTCATGGAGAACTGCATGAAAGTGCAGAACATGGAGCTCTGGGCTGACACCTTTTGTACATTACCACTGAAGCTTTTTATGGTGGAGACAGAAAGTTTCTCAAAGTGCCAAGATTTAAAAAAAAAAATCCAAACCAGGAAAAATTCATGTCTCACACAGATTGAGAGTAACATCTCAAATCCTCCTGACAATTTGTCGAGTGCCTGTGGAGCTGATGAAGCCCTGATGGAGAGTGCCTCCAGTGCCAACCCACCCTTACCGAGGAGACATCTGCAGCCTGCAGCCTCAACGTGCTGGAGAGACCAGAGACAAGGGTTTCATGCCACCCTGGAAACCAGGGCTAAACCCAGACACATTGGCATGCAGTGATTTTTGGTGACACTTCACTACAAAAATTTGGCTATAAATGATGCCAATGCTTAAGATTTGCTATCAGCAGACACAGGCTGAAGTTTTTCAAGTTAAGAGGTGAGAGCAAACATCACATCAACCCTTCTCCTTGGAAAACAAGGCAACCAGTATCTCAAGTGTCTGTATTTCTCCTATGAAGGCATGGTAGCAACAGAGATTAAAACTGTAGCAACAGCTCAAGAGAAGACTAAATTTGTTTCTGTAACACATGAAAACATTTCTAAACTCAGTCTGTTTCTTTATGTCCATGGGGGATGTGTTGCCACTTCTGGAGCAGCAGCAGGCAGTTTAGCCACTAAGCTATATTACAGACCCAGTTGCTTTTCCTGAATGTTCATTCCCAAATTTTTGATTGACAGAAAAGCGTGATGAAGGAAAAAAACCAGCACAGTTGTGAAATGGATGAAGGTGCACAGTCTCTGGAAATATTTCCATCTGATCCTGGTCCCTATTTGTATCTATCAGATTTTATCAGCATAAAGCCTACAGGAGAAAAAGTTTCCTGTAAGTAAAATATTTGCAATAAAAAGTTTACAGATTGAATTTCAGATTAAAGATAAGACCACGTAGTATGGTGGAAATTACTCCTTTTGTTTTCAAACATACTTCTCCCAAGAGAAGTGAAGGTACATTCATTTTATTGGTTTGATATTAAAAAAAAAAAAAAAGGGAAGAATGAAAGGAGGAAATTACTCCCAACTCACAGAATAGGTCCCCATAATTAGGTTCCTGTAATTGCTGGTGTGCTGCTGTACTAAGACTCCTTCCTTCTTCCCTTACAAATACTTTCTCAACAGAACCTCTGTCATGAATCTATCCATTTTTTCCCTAGCAAGACAAGTCAGAGACTTGAGGCCAAGTTATTAATGACTAGAATGGTACCAATTCCTGAAATACAACCACATTTTGCAAGTGGCAAAATATCCTCCCAGTTTGATGGGTTTATAGAACAAAATGAGAGGAGGATAAGTAAGAGAAAAGATCCTGGGACATATATCAGGCTGGAGAAGGTGAGGAATAACTCTTGGTAAAGGTGCACAAATCAGGTTCTTTCCAGACCCGTTCATTATTTTCCATGTCTTGTGGGTAGAGATCTGCTAGAGGATCTGAGCCATGACATGTTCCTCCCTGGAGAGTACGGGTTTGATCCAGGTAATCTGCCCCAACATCAAACACCCCTGCCACGGGGATTTATTTAAGTCATTAAAGGCTTTTTATTTACAGTTTATTGTACAAAATATTCCTCAAAGTACTTCAATTTCCCTTAAATGAATTAGGCAAGCACCACAAAGTTTACCTAGCAAGAAAAAATAGCTTGTGTTGAACACAAGCTCTGCTTTTTACGAGGCAACTGGTGCCTCCTATTTGCCACTCTTGAAGCCCTGGCATCCACAAGCTCTCAATCATCTCCCCCAGCACTGGCCTGACCCTGCTTCCCATCTGCCTGTGAAGTGAGTGACTCACTTGTAAGCTGACCTGATTTCATTAATAAGGTAATGGGTTAGTATCTCAAAAAAGAAGCTGCAGCATCTTTTCCAGAGCAGGCACTTCTGATCACGACGTGGCTGCCGCAGGCGTTCGTCCCACGAGCCACGCTGCCAGCCTGGAGGAGGGAGTCATTACATCTTACTCATTTAGAAATCAGCTTTCTGGATGTTGGAGCGACCAGGTTACAGGACTACAAATTGTCTTACACAGTCAGCCAGCAAAGATGACCTGAAGCTGCCCTTTAGAATGAATAGAAAAAATGCCACCACTCCATACAGGAAAAGATGATGCTCCCCTCAGATCTTTTTAAGGTCTACTTTTCATGAGGTGCTGCAGCAGAGAACTAATTTTAAAAGCCATTCAAACTGAAATCTTACACTGACAGTGTTCCTTTAACTCCAAGTGGTGAAGTGCTTCCTGGCACAGCCACCTAACTATTAACTTGGCATCTTCATGCAGGCTGTGTGTTGAATATGGAACGAGCGAGAGCTCTGGAGATAGAATCTCCTTTGGCTTGATCACAAATCAGAAAGATAATGGCTTTCCACTTATGAAGATTTTTGGAAAGCCATTTTGCTTCTGAGCCAGTAACCCGTGTTTGGATTTGGCTACCTTGTTCTATTTAGAGAGGATGCATGCCTGCTAAATCTTAAGAAAAGCAGGCAGTGATGGAACAGGGTGGATATGGGAACTCAACCTGCTGCTTTCCACGAAGAACATCAAGTGGGTGCATATAAAAAACCACCTCTTTACCATCAAGTGATCGTAGTCTTCCACCTCTAGTGGCCTGTTCCTCCTCGAGCAGTCACAAACAGAAAAAAATATACATCCTACCTGCTCTGAGGTAAGAACTGAATGAAAATGAGAAATATTTCCTGCTTAAAAGTCAAAGTTTATGGTCGTGTCTCTTTTGGCCTGAAGAACTGTTCTGTCTGAAAAATGAGGCAAATTCTCTATTTTGACTTATTGAGCACAGCACAGAAAGTCCAGAGATGAACTTTGTGCTGAGACTTCATTACTTCAGACCTCATATCTCTCTTCCCTTGCAACATTAATAATTATCTCAATTCTTGATCAAGGGAAGGGAATAACTTCATTAAAGGCATGCAAAACGAATGAGTTTGTTTGGCCCTCTCAGAAGAGAGGAAAAGCTTTTGTGCTGACTGGGGTAAGCAAGGAACCTTTTTTATTTATTTATGAATAAAATTAGAGAGAAAGGAACAGCAGAAGAGTCAAAATAAGGGAGCTTCATTTTTTCCAAATTTTGTTGCAAATTGATTTGTTGCCAAATTCTGTTGCAGATGAATGGTAGGAGCAGAACAGGATTAACTCCTATCCTCTTTTAACTTCCAGCACTTAAAACAGTTGTGTTAATTCACAAGTTTGGGCAGTGTTAGGTCAGTGGAGCCTGGTCTGTTAACAGAGATCCTGCTGGACTGATAAAACTCCTGCACTAAGGCAGAGACAGAGACCAACCAACCCGACACAACCACTGCCAACGCACCACGGGCTCCTGCGGTTCTTCCCCAGCCAAAGGGGTGACAGACAAAACACACATCTACATCTCAAAATAAAAAGTTAAAAATAAGTTTAGAGCTGTTTAATGAGCGGGATATTTTGGTCACGGCCCTTATTTGGCATTTCAGTCACAAGCCAGGATTTGGAAAGCAGGCGCAGAGCTCCACGCCTGTCTGCAGGAACATCTTTGGCATGGTTTGGTTCTTCTTCCCCATCCCACCACTATTTGCTGTGAGTTAAAGGTTATCTGATCTGTTTAGGGAAGGAAAAAAATATTTGCATGCAAACAATGCTTGCTAGCTAATTTTTTGACAGATTTCTAACACGTGATGATGTAGAAACAGTCACTGAACAGAGACTGGGTTGTCAATTATTGAAGGCACAATGAATTATTTACTAGTGATCAGCAGCTGGTCAGGAGCCTCCTAAGCTGTTGTCAGCGCTGGGCCAGACGTCTGTAATTCTGAGCAGCACAAAAGGTTCAGTGATTTCACAAATTAATCATAAACCTCTAAGGATCCAAACTCAGGCTAATCCTAAAACTCTACTCCCTGTGATCACCATGCTTTAATATTTCGTATGCTGCCTTTCCCACAAATCTCCTTCATTGTTTTAGTTTATAAAGAAATCAAGCTGCCTCTGTTCTTGTGGCTCTAACTCCCCGTGCTGGGAACTGGAATGCTGTTGTGAAAATGAAGTTATCTTTCCTGAATCAAAGCCATACAAAAAAAGAAAACCCACGGAAGAAAAACCAAACCAAACCCAGTGCTGCAGTATGCACTAACTTGTTGGTGAATACAGATCTAACCTGAAAGCATGGTTATCATCTCTCTGCACTTAAAACCCCCCTGTTTTCTAAACTACTGTAGCATTCATGTAGATGACACCTTTTAAAAAGTAATTTTGTTTTGATCCATGCTCCCAGTAAAAGCAACACACACCTGAACATGGGTTTGTTCAGATGAATTACTGAGTCACACTTTCACAGGGTCATTAGTTCAAGCACGTACAACCGTGCCCCAGGATTGCCCCCAACTTTGTAATTAGCAAACACATACTGTTCTAATACCCAAGACCAATAAAAACACTTGTAAAAATGGTGTTGCGAAACTTACAATAAACCCAGGAGTCATTCAACACTGAAATAATCAGAGTGAATCTTTAATCTGTTTTTTTTTTTATAAGGGGCTATTAATAATCCAGGAAAAGGATTTCTGTTAGTTAGTTTAAAAGGCTGGGGGCTAGTGTTTCATGTGCTCGCCACCTCTGAGTTGCTGTTCTGCCTAAGTGGGCTCAGGGGGGGCAGGCAGCACCCAGCCTGGCCCCCCCAGCACCATGCCAGCCTCACAGCCAGCTTTTCCAGCTCAGGCTCTGCAACTCTCCCCTGGCCAGCTGCAGTGGGCGGCCAGCTCCAAACGCTTTGCACTGAATGGTGCAAATCAGCCAAGGATATCACATAAATAGCTCCTGGTGCACAGATAATGCCTTAAAAATTGCTACTATTAGAATAACAGATGCTATTTTCTACAGCTCCTCCATAGCTCTATCTCCCAGAGATCAAATTTTGAAAGAAAACAGCATTACACAACTCAGTGACTGCGGCGTCGGCTCGCTGATGATTTTTGGCCATACCCAAGTCCTCTGTAAAGGAAATGACATACTCGAGGAGCTAAACAACTGGCTGAACCCATTTCTTCAATTCCCAAGTGTACTACCCTAGATGCAAAGTTTTGCTCCAGGTAATTGACTGAATGTTTCTATCCCTAAACAAAGATAGTAATTGTATATAAAAGCTTACCTAAAGTTCTGTGCCAGATCTAGATGAAATGTTTCCACGGAGCTGAAATAAAAAAAGCACTGATTTCAGAAGGAAAGTTAAAGCAATAAACAAAGCATCCTGCCAGAATTCCAGCTGGCGTTTTAAACCTTTCTATTATGCAGACTGTAGGACCAATAATTGCATTGCATGCTTGAGCAGCTTCAGACAAACTTTGTCTGAACGTGACTTATCTGCACTTTTTGCTGGGAAGAAGCAACCAGCCAGAGATGGGAACCCCTCTAAAGAGGCACTGATGGGAACACAGGCAAGGAGATGCCTGCAAGGAATAATTGCTAAATAGCCCAGTCTTACCTTGGAAACATAGAAAAGCGATTTCAGAACTCTAAAACCCAGTTATGCCTTCACCTTATCTGACCACACAATACAAAAACTTAAAAAACAACACACAAAACCCAAACCCACCCTGTAACAAAAGAAATCCCAAATAAACACAGAGCCTATTTTTGAAAATGCCATTACAGACAAGAAATAGTTCAAGCAATTTCTGTGTTTAGTCACACCATAATTTCTCTATCACGGTCAAGTATTACAACTCTCAGGATTAGTTTTGGAAAAAGAAGTGAAGAAATCTTCAGAATGGATTTGCCTGTGATCCACACAAAGCCACAATCACCACTGTGACAAAAATAATATCACAGAAATCATTTTGGGACCATTAAGATCATTGAATACAACCACATCTTACCCAGGCTAGTGACAAGAGAGGATCAAAGAAGTTATTATTAACAAAGGTTATAGGTCTCACTAGTTCAGTCTGTCTTATTTTGGTTCCTGATAAATTCTTTAAATCACCTTCTTAAATCTGTAGTTGAACAGCTCTATTACCTTAAATATTTATTTTTAAAAGATGAAATAACATATTCCATGATTCTTCGCCCGTTAATTGTCACAGCTGTTCAAACCACAGGGGAAAATATGTTAACATTAGCAAAATTTCTTAAGGTAATGTTTCTTTAACATTCACACCACCTCTTTAGCAGTCAGAAAAGGCTGATGCTGTGAACTGGTACAACAGCAAGGTCTCCACCACTCTGCTTGGGAACAGCCTTTCCCAAGAGAGTTGAAATGCAAGGAAAATAGCAAGTTTTGTGTCTTTCTTTCTGCACAGTCTTAATCCAGAGCTAATTTAGTAATCACACAGGTATGATCTAAAGGTTTGTGGATGAATAAGGAATTGGGAGTTCCAATGATGGCACCAAACCTTCCGATTGTCTTCTCTGACAAAATGTTTGTGCCACAGATGCACAGAAAGCTGCTCAAACAGCCACTCAGGGATGGCAACTGCTCTGGGACCTTCCTCAGCCTTGGGCTTGAGTGCCTGCTGTTGTGTGAAGACTTCTGATACTCCAAACACATCGTATTACTCTGTTTGAAAAGACTCTGCCATGACCCAGCACCTGGTTATGCCACACTAGCTCCAAGCAGACACGTGTGGTTTAACAAGCTGTGAGAATCCTGCTTGGGGGGGTTATGGAAGGGTGGCCAGGGGGTCAAGAACTGGCAGCAAGGGTTTGCTCTTCACTAACTCTCCCTGAAAAAGCAAAGCTGGGGCTAACTTCTCAGGTGATGGCATCAGTGTCAGAAAGGAAAAAGGCAACGGGTGGAAAGTCAGCTGCCTTACTGGGAGAGGGTCACTCAGGGGGCTGGAGGAGGGGTGATGCTGGATGCACTGGACAATGAAACCAAAGACAAATGAAAGGTGAGAAAGGGGAAGCATCCAGAGGCTAAACACTACTTCCTCCCACTGACATGAGGGAGAACTGTCCTGTGCTCCTTGCCTGAGGACTCAGGAGATGAAAAGGGAATAGTCTTTAGTCTAATAGGATCTAGAAACCATTTGTCAACTGACTCTGGAACCAGGTTATTATTTTTCCAAGGAAATTTCCAAGCCTTTCTTCCCACAACCCTCATAGCCATTCCCAAATTGCAGATGTGACTTTTATTCTCCCTGTCTTTTTTCATATAAATTAGATCAAGATTAAAAGAGACCATTGAAGCTACTTAAAGAGAGGAGTAAAACCTAAACACACAAACTCCATGTGTTTGCAAACTCTTCTTGGTTTCTTTGGGAAATTTTCATGTTTTATACCATAGGATTCTACAGGCCTCTGAAGAAGGGATAGGAACCAGAGTAATCCAGCATAGGAAGTCCCTGCAGAGTCCACACTATGGTAAGCATACCAAGGGCTATCAGATTTTTCTTTTTAAAGCACTGAGGATTGCAAGTTGCTTATAAAATTTTGACAATAGGAGTGGATGGTTGGAAGGACTCCCTTGACCCTGCTGGCAAGAAAATAGAAGGAGAATACAGCAAACAAGTTCTCCTATGGGGAAAATTGCTTATCAGAGGAAAAACTGAAAAGCCTTAAAGCCGTTGCACAGGAACTGCATTAACTCGATTCCTCTGATTACTCTCTTGCAGTGTCCTCTGGAAAGGCAGGAAAGTGAGAAAGGAAACAGGGTATTAGAATCCTGTTACAACTAAACACCTGCCTTCTACAGTGGAAAACTCCTTGAGGAAGGAGGTGGAAGACAGACACACGGTTCCTAAGCGTAAATATAAATCCAGAGGGGTGGCAGGGGAACAACTGGGCTCTCTGGCACAACTAAATGCCTCAGAAATGTCTTAATAAAATAGATTTTCCAGCCAAATGGTGAATTCTATGAGTCTGATAAGGATAAGTGTGCCCTAGAAACACATCAGTTGAGGGCAGTGTAATTTCAAAAGAGATTACAGGAAAGGGCCACTCAGACAGTGTCCTGAAATCCTTAAAAAGAAATAAAAAAAGGCAGAACTTTTCCCAAACAAAATCATTGGAGAAAGTCATGGCAGATACTAAAATCCCATATGTTAGACCTTCACTTTGCAGGAGGAGAGAAGCAAATCTGCTCATCTCAAGCTGAGTGCTGAGGTGTGATGCTCACCTGTCTGGACACAAGGAGACGTAGAGCAGAATGAGCAGCACTGCTCCTACTACGGTTGCCAACAGAGATCTCATCCAGGAGCTAAGCTGGCAGAAGTTGCAGTACTGCACAATGGTGATGAGAATGGCACAGCACATAAACATGGTGTACTGCAACAGAGAGAGAGAGGGTGAGTTAGCTTCCTCCTGCTGACCACAGCCCTTCTGCACGCCACTGCCAGAGAGAGTGAAAGATTGTGCAAAGTGAAGAAGAAGGGTCTCTTTTTGTCTGTATTACATGCACAGTATGGAATCCCTCAGTGTCTGTGCCAGAAGATTGCATCTGAAGGTGGAGGTCTTCCCTTCAAGGAGTAGGAACACTTTTAGCACTGATAGTTTGTCACAATTTTCCCTAAATGGAGTTTTGCATTACTGCGTTACACAATTGTTATCCCAGTAACTTTCAACAGCTTCAGCTTACCTGTGCAAAAAGCTCAGTGCCTCTTCTTATTAAAAAAAAAAAAGAAAAAGAAAGAAAAAAAGGTAAAGAGGCCTGGTAACCTCCTCTCAGCTGCTGGGGTTAGACTCTGTTTTAAACTGAGTGTCACAATTCCACTGTGTTGAAAATGGGGAACATACTCACCCTCAGAGACTTCACCCTGCTGCCTACTTTTACAAACACTTCTTGAGGACACTATCAGCAACAGATGAATTCAAAGAAGATAAACTCTGGTTTGGTAACAAAAGGCAGGTATCAGTTGCTGCCAACTGATGCTTGGTAACACCACCACTTGTGCCAATTGGAAAGGGCAATTTTAGATTTTCTGTTCCAAATGCCCTACTTCAAAAACCCTTTCCCTTTCCAAATCTTTACTGGATAAAGAGAGGGAAGTGCAGGACAGATATATTGCCCACAACATCTTCATTTCCTCAAGATACAACCTTACAGTGGTCAAAATTCTCAAGCTGATGTACAAATTTGGGTTTTATCAAGAATATTCATGACCATCCAAGCTAAAAGAGACTCCACCACTGCCTTCTGGAGTTCTGTTCCAGCTACACACTGCATTTTACAGTATCAAATGATCATTCTCTCTCATTTTACATTCCCTTTACAGCTCAAGTGCAGAGACTGCAGATTACCAATACTGTAGCATAACAAATAAGCATGTGATTCAGAAGTAGACACAGTGGATGGGAAAGAAAACTTACATAATTTACCATTTATAAACCACGAGCAGAGTTGTTGTTTTTTTAAATGACTCAAAAATGGGTAAAAGGAATTTCAGAAGCGTCCATAAAACCCCTATAATTTAAACTTACTTTTTTCCCCCCATTTCAGGTCTCCTAAAGTGGCAGAGCACTGGTTCTCACTCCAAGTGATGCCCCAGCCTATAGAGGGTCAGTACGTGCTGTGTTTTACTATGTACACATGGCTTTGGAAAGTTTTTTTTGTTGTTGTTCATTGCTGTTTTTGTTAATTTCGATTTTAATTATTTTATATCCAGGGAGGGTATAAAATGTTATGATTAAAAAAAAACTTTGCAAAACCATGTCATAGTAAAATATGACACTTACCTGACCCTCTATAGCTTAACTCCACTTCCTAGAGCTCCGTGACTGTGGAAACACTGAGCACAAGACGAGTTGGGACATCTCTTGGAGAGTGAGCCAACAACCCCACGACTCTGGAGGACCTGCAAGAGGAAAGAAAGCAAAGTTCATTCTCAGATTGGTGCTGAACACCAGCACCTCACTGCTGCTGCCTGAGCCACGCAGATTATTCACAACAACCTGATTGGAACAGGTATTGAGAATTCACTAAAAAAAATGGTTCTGGCCAATGTTATTTTTAAACGTTTGGAGAGATGATCAAGGATGGTGATGAATGGGATGATATAAAAACCAATGGACAGATTTGAAAGTATTCAACTCCCTTCAGCATGAGGAGTTGTCCTACAATTAGTTTACTGGTAGTCATGAGGGAAGAAGACCATCATTAGACTGGAAAAAAAATAATAAAAAATTTTCAAGCTCAAAATCCTTCACTAATATTGACAAAAGGCAAAGGCTGCAGAATGATTTTAAACATGGGATGTGAAAGAGTATGGAATACACTCTTCTGGGACTTCCTAAATCAGGAAGGACCAAAAAACATCTGGTCTACACGTTCCCCTGGAACAAACACTTCCCAACACCCAGTAATAAACTGTGACAGGAGGAATGACGAGGATCTGTCGTTACCTAAGCCCAGGGCCCTGAAACAGCAAGAGATCTGTGAAACAGAATTCCCTCAAGATCCTGGAGAGGAAGGATCTGTGCTACCTAAGAGAGATCTGCAGAGAAACAAACTTTCACCTCTGGTTCCAGCCCATTTTATTCACAGGCAGTTTTTAAGCACTGATTTTATGCTACAGTTAGCCTCTCAGTTACATTATTCTTCCCTCTCTTCAATATTTTAACCCCTTGTTCCCTCCTTCCGAGTGTTTTTCTTAAAGGAGAGACTAAATCCCCCCTGGACCCTTTTGTGGCTGGCTAAATATGCCCATTTCTTCCTGTCCCTTTTCAGAGGACAGCTATTGCATTCCTTTAGCCATTCCTGCAGCCCCCCCAGGGTGATCACTTCTATGTACTGAGAGCTCTCTCCTTTGAGTTCCTCCATCTAACTCTGCAGAGAAAAACCATCCCCTGCCAATACTGTTCTCACTGTTGAGATCCACTTGGGCACATGCAGTTTTTCAGTGTACACAGCATCTCTGACTACAAACTCTACATCAAACCCAGAAGGAGTGAAATGGGAAGCCTCAGATGCACACCCTGTATTAGGTAGAATAAACACCTGCAGAAGTGCTTGGTCTAAGGAAACCAGTAGGTATGTAGACAGGCATTTATAGATATCCCTCTGCTCTTTTGTGTGAGTTTTCAAATAAGCAAGTGACTTTGCATAACAAAGTAAGCATTTCATCACACACAAAGCCCTATCCCTCCCAGGGATCTGTGTCAGACAGATGTAAAGCAGGAGGGAGGTGAAGGGAGCCGGCAGGCAAGCAACAAGCATCCTCAGATCCAAAACATCAGATTGTGAAATGGAGTTCGACAACTTACATGTATATTTGTTTCAAAATCAGAGGTGAAGTGTGAAAAAACTGCAAGAGCTGGGAGAGAAACCAGGATTGCACCGAAAAAATGTCGAGGCAGCCAGCCAGATATCACCTCCAGGAGACGCTTGGTGCAAGTCATCACCTCCTCCAGGAAGAACGCCATTCTGGAAGAGATGCAATCACAGAGGTGTTAGCTCCAGCACATCACTTCAGCCAACGTAACCCCAGAGCCTTCCCTTGGACTGCACGAGCAAGCCCAGTGTGTTACACACCACAGCACCCCTGGGTTAGCTCAGGAAATGACCCAGCTTTGCTGGGAGGTCGCTGGTGGTTTGCTCCAGCAAGGGGAGTCAGCAAACACAGGGAGAGCAGTGGGATGGTGGCCTTTGAGAAAACAAATCAGAATCCCTCTTTCACCTGTGTGGATGGTAAGTGGAGGGAAGACATTCATAAATACTCAGCCTTACAGCAGGTGGGGAGAGGGGAAGCTTTTACAAGCTAAAAAAGACAGAATAACAGCAGCACCATTTGAAAGACAGGGCTGTGTACCCTGCTAGAGCTCCATCACCCGGAGACCGCGCAAATCACATCGCACCGCAACCCAAACCAGTCCTCCCAGTTACAGCCAGCCCGAGAAGCTCCTGTCTGCAGCCAGACTCCACTCCCTCTCATTAGGGCTGGGGAGGAGGAGTGTGGGCTGAGAGCTGGCAGCCGAGC
>NW_008592481.1:0-642 GCF_000691845.1 Merops nubicus
CACACACCTGTACTCACACCTGCACATGCCACCCCGAACACACCTGTACACTCACCTGCCCTCACACACCTGTATACACCTGTACACACACCTGTACATTCCACACACGTGTACATGCCTGAATGCACCTATACACTCACCTGTCCCCCTTGCACACTTCTGTACACACACCTGTACTCACACCTGCACATATCACACCGCCAAACACACCCGTACACTCACCTGCCCTCTCGTACACACCTGTACCCGCACCTGTACCCACACCTGCACACACCTGTACACATGTGTACACACCTGGACACACCTGTACTCACACCTGCACATACCATACCACTGAACACACCTGTACTCACACCTGCACACACCTATAACATGTGTACACATCTGCACACACCTGTACTCACACCTGCACACACGTGTACACCCTCCCACACACGTACACATGTGTACACTCCTGCACACACCTGTACTCACACCTGTACACATGTGTACACACGTGTACACTCCTGAACATACCTGTACACATGTGTACACGTCTGTACACACGTGTACACTCCTGCACACAGCTGTACTCACCTGTACACATGTGTACTCACCTGTACTCCTGCACACACATGTACACACCTACACACCTGTACACAT
>NW_008592482.1:0-7939 GCF_000691845.1 Merops nubicus
GGCAGCCAACAGGGGCTGGACCGCTCGCCTGGTGTGCGGTGCGCTCTGTGGGGATGGATACTCGGTCCTGCAGTCGCCGTGGGCGAGAGTTCGTGCTGCCAGACAGGACGCGGAGGGCGGGAGTGTGGACAGCTACCTCAGCGGACAGCACGGCGTTTCGCTGCGATTCCTGAGGGAAAAGCTGAGGTGTAGCAAGGGACAGAGTGAGTTATATAGCGGGGGAAGCTGAAGTAACTTAGAAGGGACAGAGGGGAGACACTGGGGGTTGTGGTGTAGTGTGAAATCTGAGGTAATCTGGGGGGGACAGAATGACCATGTTGGAGGCAAAAGCTGAGGCAATTTAAATGAAACAAAATTACCTTTTCTGAAAGGCTTGAATCATTGGTTACCTCAAAAATATCTGAGGCAATCTGTCAGGGACTAAATGAACATTTTGGAGGGAAAAGCTGAGGTCCATGACAGGGGATAGAGTGAGTTTACAGGGCAGAAGCTGAAGTAACTTAGAAGGGACAGAGAAGGGAGGTTGGGGGGATAAAACCTGAAGTAATCTATAGTGAACAGAATGAACATTTTGGAAGTAAATTAAGAGGGACAGCAGTGACATTTTGGAGGAACAACCTGAGGCAATTTCAGTGAAGTGAAAGTAAACAAAGCTGCACTTTTTCAAGAGTTTGAATCTGAGGCTTACCTCAAAAAGATTTAAGATAATCTATAGAGAACAGAAAGAATGTTTTGGAAGGAAAAGCTGGTGTAACTGAGGGGAGACATAGGTGAAACTCTGGACAGAAAAATAGAGGCAATGGAGGTGAAGAAAAATTCTTTTTTGAAGGAGTGAATCTGGAGGTTACCACAAAAAACCCTGATATATGTCTAGACAGAATGAACATGAAGGAGGGAAAAGCTGAGGTAATTTGAGGTATAACAAAATGAAACGGCCCTTCTTGAAACAATGAGTACAGGGCTCACCTAAAAAGATTTAGGTAATGTTTATGAGACAGAATGAACATTGTGGAGGAGAGAGCAGAGGTAAACTCTGGCAGAAAGAGGAGACATTCAGGAAAGAAACGTAACAGCTGGTAGTTGGTATAATTCAAGACAAACTAAAGTCTTCCTCCTTTCTTGGCAGCATGTGACAGAGAAGAGAGGAAAGGCGTTGTGAGGAACAGTGAGGCAAGAGCAAGTGAGAAGAGTGGCATCGGGCTGGAGAGTGGGCACAAGAAAGGCAGCCTGGGAAAAGGGCCCTCCCTGTCTTCACCATCGAAGCTCCACAGCCTGGCTGCAGTCTCGCTCCTGTGGCTGCAGGACAAAGCCGAGCTCCAGGGCCCCCTGGGTGTGTCAACCCACTCGTAGTAGTCCTACAGCCTTTATGCTCAGCTGGCAGTCTGTGCCTGTGGGACAGGGCGATCACCCCGTTAGCGGGGTGCAGGTCAGGGTGCCCCTGAAACGCAGAGAGAAGGAGCCTCCGTGGGTCTTTGGGACCAGGGTCGCCCTCAGTCTAGGCTGGCTGGTGCCCTAGAGTCCCAAGCACTTTGCGGTCCAGGCAGCAGCTGGAGCCTGCTGTAAGCAGGGTGGTGTGGGCTCTGGCTACTGCTTTGCAGGCCCAGCTCCATTTGCCCAGGGTGCCCGCCTGCCAGCCCAGCTCGAGCTCCAACCAGAACTCTGCCCTATGCCGCTCTGGTGCCAGAAGGTGAGGAGCTTTCCTTGAGCAGCTTGGTCTGCAGCAAAAATGCAGTTGTGGGCTCTCTAGATGCAGACGTGGATTTATTTTGTGGCAGATCTCTTCTTTTAGTGTCTTTTCCATCCTAGTGTAAGGTTTTTGTGGTTAGTTGTTGTCTTGAATTTATTTTGTTTTACTGCAGTATCTTTCTGGCGCCATATCTTCTGGTTCTCAGCATCCAGGAAAACATTGTACTCTTTGTTCGTCAGTCTGTTTCCCATTACTCCATATTTTGTCTGCATTTTCATGCTCTTGTGTTGTACTTGTAGCAGTTTTCAGTCCAAATTTTTCTTAAGGTTGATGCGTATGTAAGTGCACTTGTGCAGAGTGCTGTTACTAGATTGATTCCTGCTTATCTGATGACCAGTTCTGTAAATGCTTTTATTTCTATATGTATATGCTTAAGTGTAAATTCCTTTGGATCCCACTCTGTGGCAGAATTCAGGGCTTGGGAAAAAGCCATCTAGTAGGTGTCTGTTCTTCCTTCCTTCTTCCTTCAACAGCACCCAACAATCAGAAGCAATAAGGAGGTTGGTCCCCAGCATCCCTCACAGCATTTAAAAAAAAACACTGAAGTCAGAAACTTCGCAAGTATGTAGAAATTACAATATTGAGGGTAATTTTAAGTGCACTTAAGTCTTCTGACATTGGAATCTGTTGTTACACTTGGTTCGTTTTCTCACAGCTCCACATATATGTTTATGGAAAAGAGGAAGCAAGCTGGATTTAGTAAATAGTTTTGATACTTTTATGTTGGATTTTTATGGAGAATATAGTGTTACTAAAATGTTTATGTATTTATAACTAGAGAGGTATGCCGTATAAAGGTCCTTTGCAGACCAAACTATTCTACAATGTACATCAATAGCATACGTATAAAAGAGTATCTACATACATATACACAAAAATGATATAAAAATATATTTAAAAAAGCATATATGTGACAATGGTAAATATAATCTATGATTGTCAGCCCAGTGAGGTTACGCCGTTGTGCAGCGAATCAATTTTGCTACTACATTAAAATATATTTTAAAACCCACATTGTTTTACCAGGGGGATTGCCAGACGAGGGAGCAAGCTGTATTTGGAGTAGCTCTCTGCAGAATGGATTTACCTACCATGGTGCATAAACCCATTATAACACAAGCTAGGCTCACCTGTTGTTTAATGCTCACTACGTAGTTGGAAGGAAATGTAACAGCTAGTAAAGGTATTCCAGAAGGGATAGGAAGTTGTTTCAGGTATTGCTGAGAAGACCTATGCTATGATCTTCAACGAAAAAAAAAACAAGTATTGTATATTTCTTTTCAGTTGATTTTATAGCATTCCAAGTTCATTTACTTTTTTTTTTTTTCCTTTCATTTTTCCTCATCATTTAAGGCTATCTCAAAGTGAAATCACAATCTATGTAGGAGAGAAAAATCATCTAAAAAAAACCCCAACTTGTCCCATGACTCCAAGCTCAAGGTAAACCTTAAGTTACTAAAGCTAGAAAATAAGGAAAGAAGGTGTCATGCATTGATTCACAGCAAGTTAATGCCAAATACACAGTTGGAAGTTGTGCCCCCAGTTACCTGAATGGTCACAAAACGCACAGGAATACCAAAATGTTGAAGGCATCAGTGACCCACAGCACAACCATTCCTGTGCTGCATTGTAGTTCAAGCACTAAAGGATGTGTTCAGAGAGGTCTGAAGACTGGGAAGTTTTACACAAGTAGTTGTATTCACACACATGGAGAACTAGGATATCATTTGCAGGTCTCCTGAAAACCCTGAGCTGTTTTTTTCAGCAGAATCAGCTCTTCCAGATGTGAATTATCTTCCCTATTGCAGCAATTAACGTCAGGCAGGATATATCAGCATGCACTGATATTTGATAGAGTGAATTCAATGGTTTTCTTTTACTTTTTTCATAAGTATTATCATGCTTATAACAAGACCACCACCACTTTCTTCTTCACCACCACTGTGGACTGCAGTGGCACAACACATCACTGCTGTAAGATAGAAGGTACAGCACAGGAGGATCTCAACTGGTTTCACAGATCCCTAACATTTTAGCAAACATCAGAACAAAATGATTCTCAGAGAAAGACAAGGGGCTTAAAGACTGGAAAAAAAGAATCCATACAGCAAAGAGCACAGAAGGAACTGAAGAGAGGCACTTTCTGTAGCTCTTATCTTTCTCTAGATAAGGGCAAGGATGCTAAGTCCGGCCACTCACTTCCAGACCCAACAAGTACTTGACAAATTTTTCATGAAATACACATAAATAGCCAGCAATATAGCTAAATAAGGTTTCCATTCTTTTTTTTGCTGATCTAAATTATTTACTTTTTTTGTTAAAGACAGCACACGTAAAGAAAAATAAATATGGGAAATCCATGGAGCTAATCTTCCACACGCCATGTAGGAAATGAGGGAAATGAGAACCTACCTACTGGGCTACCTACAAAAGTACAAGACTACCAGCTATGAAGATCCTCTGAGCGGGCACAGTTACCTGTTCACCAGGAGGGGACCTGGAGAATGGGAAGGGGAAGAACTGAGGCCATGCCACAGCATCACACTTCATGGCAGTCCTGCTCTGCAGCAGCTGGAGAGAGGTGCCCAGCTCATGTCCTTCCCAAGGACTAGGACACTCCTTGCAGAACATGCTCTCAGTACAGCTCCCCCCGCATTCACAGCTGACGTTAGCTTGGCTGAAGAAAAGAACATGTGACACCAAAAAGAGGGGTGTCTGGCACAGCTCAGCTCCTGGAATCCAATGTCACATGCCTGAATTTACTAATGCTCCCCTGCAACTGCTGCTGGGAAGGATCATCACCCTGAGCTGCCACTTCACGTGTCCAACACGCACCAAAATCAAACAAGATTAAATAAGGAAAATCTACTGGGTTTAATGCCCTTCTCTAACACCTTACCTTGCAGCAGGTTGTATCATTTTCTGCAACTGGTCCCAGTAACACTGAAAGAAGCTGCATTTATTCAGTTAGCTCTGTGTGCAGTAAAGGTTAGTTCAGATAATTTTGTTCATGCTGCATCCAGACAAGATATTCATCATTTTTATGAGTACAGACACCCGGAATCAGGATCCTGAATCAATGCAGCAACACCACAAGGCACTGACAGGGGTGTAGGGCAATCAGGAAGCAATATCTACACTCCTGAGGTCAGGCAGAACAGTTTGTGCTGCCAAGTATGTAAATACATAAAACTGGGAGAACACAACAATGCAGATTAATAACCACATAACTGAAAAAGAACAAGACAGAGGCACACACAGACCAGTCTTTTGAGCCCTTGCCACACTATTTAGAAGGTTATCCTGCAAAATACAGCATTTGGGACACACAGTTCCCCAAATAATCACCAGCAGCTCATGAATAGGACAGAGGACACTGTCCAGTGACACTTTCTAGTGTACCCAGTTTCAAATTGCAAATGCAGTTTAAGTCATTCCTACACAGATAATTCCACTGCAAACACTTTACACAGCAGAAGTATAAATTCTACAGGTTGTGTATTTCAAACAAATCAGGCTGAGTGCTGTTCCAGTGTCTTCAGAGGACTTCCTCACACTAATATGTTAAGGCTTGTATATCTCTGTTAATCAGTGTGCAACTGAAAACATTTCCTCAAATCTGAAATCAGTTTCCACTCAAGTAAGAACTCCAGCAATACAACGTCCTTTGAATTCAACCCTGAACCTGCAAAGTACTTGCAGAGTCTCTATCTCTGTAACAAGCCACACTAAACTCACAAGACTTTTCAAATGGATTTGAAATCCTCTCTGGATTTCTTTGCTGGACCTTCTCCACAGCTCTACATTGAGGAAGGTGGTGGTGACAACTAGTTTGCACAGGCAAGGAGAGGACACAGGGGATTTGCTCTCTGATCATCCAATGCCAGCAGCCCCTCTGCCCTTTCCTTCCCAGGGCTCTTCTAAGAGGTGATGGAAGGGGAAGGATCACAAAGTATTCCTTGGTGGATGACTGTCCCCAAGCAGGAAAGGTCTCATGGTGGTATTTCACAGTTCTTCCTCCAGGTCTCCTCTGCAGATAGATCCATCTCCATTTAAACGCAGCCGAGTAAAACAATACCAACCACACACCTTAACCAGCAAGCTCATTCCTCTGCCCTATGCTCTGTTCTTTACTAACCGTTTCCTCCAACCTTTCCACCCCTCTGTCCATCACAATGCTGAAAAAGCGTTAGGTGCTTTGAAAAACCAAAACCCACCGTTCCTCCCCAGGCTCCCAGATCATCTCTTGCTCATTCCATTTCCAGGAGGAAATTAACACAAAGCTGCCCAGGAACATGGCAGACACAGGGCACGGCCATCAGGGGTATGGCAAAGGTCCACAGTGCTGCTGACTCCTGCTCTACTGATCCATTGTTATTACCTAGTCTGCTCAACATACTGCAGTACTCAAATTACAGGAGAAACCAGAGATGTGATCCAGCCCTACCACACCACTCAGTTACTTGTGCTCAAGGTTGCTTACCCATCCTAACAGCACCCACATCAGGCCTAGCAGCCTAAATCCATCATTTCTATTTTCAAGGCAAAAACCTGAGCTGACAAAGCTAACCCTTTGTCAAACACAAAGCAAGAAATGACACGTTAGCTCTCAAACTTTTTTTTTTATTTCAAGTTCTTTGCAAATATTTGTATAGTAATTACAAAAAATACCAAAGAAAATTTAAGTCTGTTCAATTTCAGAGAGTCATAATTTACAAAAAAATAAATAGCTTTACTCTAAAGAAGACAATTGTCTAGTATTAAGGTCAGCAATATCATTCACAGAAGTCCACAGTCTGAGTGCTGAGTATTCAGGTCTTTCTGACTTTGTTTGCCTTTTTCCAGCATTTTCCTTTAAAATAAGACTGATAAGAACATGAGAGAAGTAACTTTTTTCTTCCCACAGAAAACTGAACATTCAACACAGATCTTGAAAACCAGACTCCATTGCCAATTGACTTGTAAGACCCTTCTGACAAGTTTTTAAAAAAAGTTTTACTGGTTTTAAAGAACTCTTAACAAAACAGTTTCCCAAAAAGTCTGTCAACAGCAGCAGCATGAAGGGCATGTTTCTTCAATATAAGGCTAATGGTCCTTGATGTGGCAGAGCTGCTATTAAAGCAGAGAACTGCCAAAGCCAAGGGTATTACAATCAACATCACGCCAAGCCTGCCACATCTGCTCAGGCAAGTCCTCATTCCTCACAGCCCAGTCCCCACAGGTGTAACCAGGATGCACCGCCCACGTCAGGATTCCGGAGGGACGTGGGTGCAAGATCAGGTACTGCATACTGCACCACACCAGCTGCCCCATGAATTTGGTTTTGGAGTGATTGTCGTTCTAGACATACTTCAATACTGCTCTGAAGTTGACTGTGCTTCTTCACATCAGCACTACTGACATATTATAGTGAACTTGCTGCTATACACTGTAAACACATGAAACCTTTAGGACAATGCATAAAAGCATTAACCATGTACAGTAAATGCCATAATGAGAACGTCTGGCACATGTTATCACACAAGAAGAAAAATCTTTGGACTATAGTATTATATGCCACAAAATGTTCCAAGTGCATCCCACAACAGATGGCTCATCAAACAAGGACTCAGCAAAGAAGCAAACAACTAGGATTTGCAAAAATGTTTAACAAAAAAAGGCAGGGGGCCTTCAGAACATAAGAGCAGATGGAAAGCAAAAGCCCTTCTGAACTTCTCTGATGAATCACTCGACCTTACATTTGAGCATATAATGACAGGTTTCAGGCAAAAAGTAAGTCTCTGGAGTGTTTTGCACTGTGTATGTGCTTCTCCTAAAGCTGGTTAAAATCAATAGTAAGGAGAACTAAAAAAAAAAATTTTAAAAAAATTGCATTTTTATGTTTCTTCCAATGCCACTCTCTGGCTGGCTTCACTAGGTCTGAAACTGAACTGTTCACACCAGCTCAGGGGAACTTAGAGGTCTCTGAATCTATCACCTCCCTCTTTCCCCCAGGAACTAGCCAAGTTCAAATGCTACACCAAGCCTGAATCTTTGGCCATACTATAGAAAATGCCTTTTTCCTGAAGTAGTTGGTCTGGGCTACCACACTCCACCACTTCTCCTCTGTCCAGGACCAAAACTCTGTAAAACAGGGGGAAAAAAAAAAAAAAATGTCACAAGACAATGCAGAAAGCCAAGGAACACAGATGT
>NW_008592482.1:7959-25715 GCF_000691845.1 Merops nubicus
ATCACCTCCCTCTTCCCCCCAGGAACTAGCCAAGTTCAAATGCTACACCAAGCCTGAATCTTTGGCCATACTATAGAAAATGCCTTTTTCCTGAAGTAGTTGGTCTGGGCTACCACACTCCACCACTTCTCCTCTGTCCAGGACCAAAACTCTGTAAAACAGGGGGAAAAAAAAAAAAAATGTCACAAGACAATGCAGAAAGCCAAGGAACACAGATGTGTATATACGGACGGACACTGACTCTACCATTGTTGTTATGTGCAAGTCAAGACAGCCCAGAGCATATGAATGAATGGTCAGAGGTTCTCAACTCTGTCCTTCCTCCTATCACTGCAGATGGTCTGTCTGGTCTATTTTTTATGTGGCATGTATTTACCCAGTCATTTGCAGGCAGCCATGAGACTCTCGCCTGTGCTTTGAGTCAGCCAGAAACTAGATGGCAGCACTTCTTGGCAAGGTGAGAGCCACCAAAACCTGACAAGGTCTGAGACAGGCTTCCCAAAACCCTGCACCACGCCCACTGCTGCATTTTGTCTGCAGAAGCTGTGTAGCAAAGAGGTAGCTCACGCAAAACAGAAGCGCCCGGGAACTAGGAGGTTTACAAAGCAAGTTCCCAGAGCCAGTAAAGTCGGCTCAGAGCTAGGGCACAGCCATCGGGCACCTCCCCGCGCTGGCCGGGCACTGCAGGGACGCCTGCCAAGCCCTGAGCAGGTTCTGCTGCACAGCGTCACCCGAGCTGGCTGCTCTTCATCTGGTGACAGTACTGCTGGTGCTGGTGCACAGGCAGTGCTCCTGTCTCTTGGCTTTCACTATTAACAGCACCAAGAGAAGTCTTACCACAAAAATCTTATCACTGGTCGCTTTTGCCATTCCGGGAAAAAAGGACAAGAGAGCTTAGAAAGCTTAAAACTACAGTTATGAAACAAAAACTCTGCTCTCAGTCACACCTTACCAGGCAGTTGAGGATGAGGGAGGCTGTATGAACTATAACCAGAAGTGATGGAAAGAGAAACACTGAATAAAGTTCAGACAAGCACAGGACATGCCCCTTTGATTCCTTATGCTGTCTGTGCCTGGTTTTAGGGTATGAGCTCCCTAAAGCCCTGATGCGTCTTCCAGCTGTGCCTAAATTAGGTCAAAACCCAGGAACAGACTCCTCTCCTTGCCTTCCTCCCCCTCCTGGTTTGCCTGGGCAGGAACTACATGACAGCAGTGCAAGAGGGATCAGAGGAGCTCCCCAGGGCAAGCACAGCCACCACAAGCCAGAACACACACCCCCCCACTGCCCATCAAAACAGGGACTCCAGCAGCTCTGCAGAGAGGTACCTTAAAACACATTTAGCTCGTGCAAAGCTGCTCATTTTAGTACAGCACAATGTAGGTCACACACAGCACTCTTCAAGATAAAAGTGGTGTTACCTTACCTTGTGTAGTCCATGATTGTGTTCAGACGATGTGCTATGGTTAATACAGTACATTCTTCAAACTGAGACTTTATTGTTGACTGAATAAGCTTATCTGTTTCAAGATCTACAGCAGCTGTGGCTTCATCCAGAACGAGGATTTTGGACTTCCTGAGCAGAGCTCGTGCCAGGCACACCAGCTGGCGCTGTCCCACACTGCACAGGTGGGATGGGAAAGGAGGGTGAAAAGTCAGAACAAGTTTGCAGGAAACATTTTGAAGCCCAGTAGTTGCTGGTAAGAACTCCTCTAAAGTATAATTGCCAAGAAGCCAGCAAAATAAGGTCAGTCTTACTGCTCCACTATGGAGTAGCTATAAGCATCTGAAACCACATCCCCCTCACAGTGAAGTCCTGGCCATGTAATCAGCACCTATGCTACAAATGCTTCAGCATAACTGCATCAGGCCATCTCACTGAACTGATGAAGTGCTGAGGACTGGCCTTTAAATGGCTTCCACAGACTGAACATACAACCCTGTTATGGTACAAAAAGCAAGGTAAGGACTTCCTTAGAAACACTGCACCTTTTAGGCAAGAGCCATGGTAAGTTCAAAGCATCCACTATAAATAGCAGGCTGCTGCTACTAAAACCCTTCCCAAGGGTCCAGCCTCACAGCATTCTGAATATTTCCTAAGTTCCTTTAAATTCCCAAACTTGATTTAAAACATGTTGAATGAAACCTAGTTGAGTTGACTGCCTGGTCATGCACTAAAAATTCTCCAGTTTGCTCCCCACATACTCATATGGAGGTGGGAGAGAGCCCCACACTACATTGCTGTTGCTGGGGTCTAGCCATACATTGTCCAACCTGAGCTGTAAGGTTTCTGGAAGTAGAAAGTCTAGCTGCAGAAGGGAGGGCATCAGTTCTCATTTAGTTCTTCAGGCAATTTTCACAAGCACAGTTCTTTGACATACCTGAGGTTCTCTCCACCTTCAGCACACTCATGATTAAGTTTATCAGGAAGGGACGATACAAAGTTTTTCAAGTGAGCCAATTCCAAAGATCTCCAAATGTCCTCATCAGAGTGTTGATCAAAAGGATCAAGATTCATCCGCAGAGAGCCAGAAAACAATATCGGATCCTAGCCACAGAAAGAAGTAACTGACAATGTACACACAACATGGCAAGCACTCCAAAAATATTTCTTAAACAGTGTAAGGAAGACATGTTCAGATGCAGTTGCAAGCAAGCTTATCTACTGAATTCAGGAGTGAGACCTCACTTTTTTCAGCTACAGCAGGATATTCTTCCTCACCCTTACTCCTGACCTCTGCCGACTCTGGCACTCCAGACTCTTCCATGAGTCAGTAACTCATGAATCTACAAGGGGGGGGTTGGAAGGAAAAATAAAAAAAAAAAAAAAAAAAAAAACACCACACACCCCCCCCCCAAAAAAACCCATCAGTTAGAGAACAGACACTCCCTGCCCAGCCTTCTGTCAGCAGGGACTACTACATCAACTTTCCACTTCTTTGTGAATTGCACAATCTGTGAGTAATTTGAAAGTCTTCAGCTGCAGCACTGAACAAGCTAATTTTTTAGGGGACATTGAGAAACAGGAAATATTTTTGACCTCGTAGTGTCAGACTAACATGAAGTGATCAAAAGGAGAAAGCAAAGTCCTCCCAGATTCACAGAAGAAGTGGTACAGAAAATCTCTTACAGTGTGCTCACTTGTTTTTGTCAGTCTGCTGCAACAGTTATAAACACATTTTATGGTCTTCATTTGAATCAAACAGGCAGGCAATAAAGGGTACACAGTAACGAACAAGACGACTTAGGACTTGAAGTCCAGTGCTTGTAAAGCCTGATTTCCAAGTGTTTTGGACCATCAAACCCACAGTTGCTGGGCTAGACTGGGATGGTTATGCACAGGTTTCTGTGACTGAACTGTGCTGCAAAGCTCACTCGTGAGATCCTGCCCAAGTCAGAATGCTTTGTATCGTGGAGTAAAGCCTGCACATCAGGCCTGAAACAGCAGTGCAGAATCCCAAACCCTCACAACTAGACTGTGCAGTGATTTCATTCAATTTCTAAGAAGAATGGAACTAAAATGGAAGTAGAAACTGATCTCTAGAAAAACTCACCTGAAGGTTCTCCACAAGTGGAAATACTCAGACTTTACTTCCCTTCTACTGGCCAAAAAAGCAACGGTCCCAGCTACCTTAGGGACCTGATCAGGTGTTCAGTTGGGACCAGACCTCCCCACTCAGGCTAAGCTGGCTCAAGCATTTAAGTGATCAGCATGGGGTTCTGACAAAGCCCATGAGTCCAACAGTTTTGCTTCCGTATCACAATTTGGCCATAGCCAAGCTCCTGCTAGTTACCCAGCACAAGCAGATCAATGCAGGTCTAGGAAAAAAAACTTATTTTCAAGTTCATGAAAGAACTTGTTGAACTGTATTCTCCCCAGTACATCACAGGAACAACACTGTCCTGAGTTGTGGTTAATGTCAGGACTTCACACCTACCTGGGGGATGATGGTGATCTTAAATCGCAAGTCATGGAGTCCTATCTTCGCAATATTAATTCCATCAATAATGATTTCTCCTTCAGCTGCTTCATTAATCCGAAACAAACCTAAAGTAAGTGAGGATTTTCCAGCTCCTGTTCTTCCAACTATCCCAATCTGTTGGGAAGAAATACAGGAACAACTTACTCTGGGGAAGAGTTAAAGCATTTCCAAGCATCTGCCTGAAACTGACCCATTTTTAGAAGACAATCATATCTGCTGGGCTATCAACACCCCAAAACAGCATAACAAGTTGAGGCTGATCAAAGAGGAAGAAAAATCACTGGATATGAAGCAACAAGAACCAAAAGCAGTCCAAATTTGCAATCCAATCTCAGAAGTTTTCCATTTTTCAAGAAACACAGGTGGAATTGGGTAGAGCAGGCCAAGGTTTCCTTATTTCTTTGTTTGGGTCATGCTTCACAGTTACTATTGCTAACTTGATGTTTATCTTGTTTGACTTTGTAACAAAAATATACTAGAAGCATTTGTTTTCATACTGTATATGTTCTGCTTCCCGGTTGGACTGATGTCTTCACCAATTCTTTTCCTTTTTTAAAAATAAACATAAAATATTGTTACTCTGGTTGATAGATCTCTTGCCACCTGCCCTTTCTAACCACTCTTGAGGTAGTATTCTGCCCAGACTGGTAGGCAGAAAGCATACACTCAGGACAACAGCAAATCCCTATCTGAACACCACAAATAAGGAAGCCAGATGGTAGATCTGTCTTGCCGCTACCTTTTAAGCGGCCATGCAAGATCAGACTATTATTAGACATCAGTAAATCTACACAGGACTGGGGCAGGATGTGTGTGAGCACGTGTGAGGAAGCAGTAGGAAAGCCACACAAACATATCACCCTCTCTTTGGCCACATCCAGAGAATCTAGTCTGAAGTTCTATTTTTCCTGCAGTCTCACCCTGCAACTTCTGCCTCACTAGAACAGGGCTTCACCCCTCTTCTTTAGCACACCGCTCATTTGCTTGAGACTGTAACTAGCCTAATCTCTCTGTTACCTGTACTCTTTGCTTACAGCAAACAATTAGCAAGATTTCCTGGAAAGGGGAGAGAAGACAGCATAAACCTCACCTCCTTACAAAACTAGGCCAAACGATACCTTACATACCCACACAATAGTGTGACTTTATCCCATGATGCAAGAAACACCTTGAAAAAAGATAAAAAGACCAGAACATCTGCCACTTACACCAAGTCTGATTCTACAGAATCTCTTCCAGTTCTTAAGGACCCAAGTCACACTACAGAACAGGGTTAGACCTCTCTTTGGCTTATGTATGCAGGCTTACAAACAGAAACACTCCACTATAAATTCAGATTTGTTACCTTCTCACCCCCATTTATGGTAATATTTATGTTTTTCAGAACCAAATCCAAATCTTCACGGTAACGTAAACCATAGCCTCGAAACTCAACCTTCCCCTCCTCAGGCCAGGTACTCGCTGGGGCAGTTTGTTCAATACTCCATTCAGCCTGAAAGAACCACACAAATGTACACAGTCAGCTCCTCCTTCAACCAGATACAGGCTCAGAGGATTCAAGGGAAGCAATGAAGAAAACCCCTTGCTAGTATGTAATCTGCAAAAGGAACTGTGATGTGATGGCAAGAGGCAAAGAGCTGCCCCAAGGGAAATGAAATAGTACATGCAGCCGAGAACTTTAGTATCACAAGTCCCACTAGCTGGATAAATTTTCCTCTTACAAATCTCAGAATCATACAGGCACCAGGTATTCAGATAACCTCAGAGAACAGCAAGGAAGCTACTTGTGAAAGCCAGATGTGCAACTAGAAGCAGTTTAACTGAGATATAAGAACTAAAATATTAACAGAAGTCAATATATGTGTCAACAGCTGCTGCCTCGGTCTCCCACAGAGGGCAGAGAGAACACAGCCCACTGCATTCACTGCCAATGCCAAACAAAAAGGCCTTTACCTGTATAAACACTGGTCTGCTACCAGAACCTGAGAAAAAAAGAATGTAGGAAGGGTCCTCACAAGGTTTGGCTGCAAAAGTAGTTACTCAGGTCAGGTTCGGCTGACAGGCATGGCAAAGAGAAGCCACAAGGAACTCTTCTGTAGCCAAAAGGGGCACAACTGCAGACGAGATGATTTGTTACGTGATTTGAATCAAAACAAACAAAAAAGTAAAATGTCTTTAATCCCCACACTGAGAGCAAAGTGAGAAACAAAATTTAAAAAGAAGTGTTTAAGCACTTAGGAAACCAAAGCATTTGTACAGCTCCACTGCTTAGCCCAGAGCAGAACAGTTAATCTCCTGAACAGGACTGTGTAAGTATCGGTGGCTACACCTCAAAAGCACGCACAGGAACTACTCACTAAGGTCCAGCCTGTCCTCCCCGGGAGGCCACTGACAGCACTAAGCTCTGTCCCACCCCTCAGCTCAGAGGACATGCAGCTGCACTCTCCAACACTCAGCCAGGCTGTGGGTGAGACCTCAGAACACAGCACTGACTTCTACAGTTGTGGTGGACGACTCTACGTACCTCCTTCTCCATTTCGGCGTATTCCTTGACTCTTTCAACTGCAACGATGTTGGTCTCCAGCTCCGATGACATGCGAACTAGCCAGTTTAAGTATGCTGTAATCTGCAAGAAGAAAAGAAGTCTAGAAGAAGTTTACACTCAGTATTTTACCTGTGATTAAAAAAACACAAAAGAACCAAAGCACTGCAAGTTCATGGAATGCATGAACACAGAGAAGATCTTAACTCAGCCGTGCTGGATGGGAGAAAAGTCCAGATGCCTTTAATATGTAGGTGATGAGTCATCTTAGCCACATTCCCTCGCAAGGCAAGGCACAGAAGGGACCTCCCAGCATCCTTCCAGACACTATTTGTAGCTACCACTCTCTTCCCATGTTTCCCTCCAAAGCCACGGCAATTTTCTGACTTTCTGACGCAGAGGTAAAGTTACCTGCAGTGAGTAGGACACTGAGAGGCCAACCAGTCCTGCACTAAGTTTGTTGCGTGCGATCACCGCAAACAACGCTGCAAAGAGGACAATACAGTTGCCCACGTACTCCAGTCGCACAGCCAGCCACCTGCAAGACACAAAAACATAACGCATCTTTCTGGCAATTCACCCACAGAGAATTAGGAATGTGGCCAGCCAATGTTCTGTCTCACATCTTGCTTTTTCAGATTAGTAATATGGCATCTCCATACTACCAACAGCATAGGAATGGCAAGATATTTGAGGTTCTGCTGCAGCAGAACGCAAACCCAGAGGCACCCAAAATTATTAAACTTTTCAGGGACATAAATTCCTGCCTTAGTTCAGAAAGCAGCTGTGGTTCATTGGGATCAACAATTCAAAGCTTTTAAGAAAATATTACCCAGAAGTAAGACAGGACCTCTCAGAAAGAAAACAAATTCACAAGTAACCTTAACTCTAACACAGAAGCTTAATCAAAACATCTGTGAAACAGCTGTATCCACAGAGGCTTCCCTAGGCTGGGCAAGTATGCTGAGAGCTGTGATGGGTAACAGGGAACAGGCAGCAGAACCACATCCACCCTAAATAACAACCTTCCAATATTTCAATCCCACAGTTACCTGTTTGCAACAATGCTGGGATAATAAGCTTTCTGATTTTCATCCACTTTCATGTCGTTCTGCTTTATGAAGCGTTTCTGCTCCTCAAAGGCTCGAATGACACTGACTCCCAGGAGTGTCTCATTGAAGTGGGAATAGACAGGAGAACGACTGACGGACTCCAGGCGTTTGAGCTGGCGTGAAGTGGCCACATAAAATCTCTGCAAATCAGAGTATGAGAATTATGGTTACATCCAGACTGTGTTGGTAAAGACAAAGGGAATCATAAGAGAGTTCCCTGCCATTTGGGCTGTAAGCTGCTGTCTTTAACCAACAACACATCAAGCCATTTCATGCAACAGCCATGTTCTCCTCATTCTCTTCCCTGCAAGCTTAGTTCAACAGGATACAACACATCAGAGGTTCTTAAGGTTTACTAATGCAGCCTGACAGATTCACTAATTCAAGAGCCAAAGTTAAAACTGACCTGCTACCCTCTACTCTGTACCAGCTCGACAAGATTCTTAAGTTACTCTTAGGAAGTAGAACACTTCACTCTTAGGAGTGAAGCAAGCACACCATGCCTACACAAGACAGGAGTGAAAGACTGCCACTGTTTCTCTCCCCCTGTAAACAACACTCTAACAAAACATCAGCAAAGCACACACACCCCTCTAAAGGCTACTCCTTTGTTTAGAAGTTTTAGAAAAGCTCACATATTTTCCACACATTATCCTCACATTATTTTCCTCACATATTATCTGGGCTCTGAGCCACAACCTATAGAAAATTAAGCTCAAAATCTAATGGCATTTTTACAAAGTCTGCTTAGGTATTAAAGGATTACCTTCTGCACAGAAGTCACTCTGCACTTGACAATGGAAGGAAATGCTCTGCTAACATCAGCTAACCAATAAACCATGCAAAGCACAGTCAGTCAAGCATGACTCAAACCCAACACATTAAAATCCAGAGGATGAGTGACTGCTGGTCCCACTGCCCCCAGGTAAAACCCCCTACCTGCACAAACAAGTAGACAAGTCCCAGAGGTGGAATAATGACAGCAGCTATGGGCGTGGCCAGCAGAATGATGATACAAGCTCCAATCACGTTAAATGTCGAGCCCATGAACATCTTGATGATTGGTGGAATGGTGGAGTCAATGGTATCTATCTCCTTAGAGAAACGATTCACCAGATTTCCACTGGGTGTACGTTCAAAGAAACTCATTGGAGACCTCAGGACGTTGTGCAGCAGGTTAAAGTGCAGGTGTCGTGACGCAAATATTCCCCCTATTGACACAACCATCGAGTAGCCAAACACAGCAATACCTAGAAAAGAAGATTTGGTTTTAACTGCTTCCATCTCTCACACAAAACATCTTCCTTTAGTTTGTCATCAGTCAGGATTAGCACACCTCCAGTACAATAATCCTAAGAATTGGAATTCACTATATATAGACTCAGCAATTATTTCAAGTAATTAAAAAAACAATCATGAAAACAGCACATTTCTTTAATAGAAGAAGTTGCTTCTCCACTACAAAATTTTGTGTAATATTTGAGCACTGTCCTTCGGTAAACACTGAATTTTAAGGTGGCTTTTAATTTTTATGGAAGGATTTCTATAGCAATTCTGAAGTGGGTTATTTGGGGTGTTAGGTTTCATGGTAAACAAACATTGACCATAAAGAGGACACAAAAAGATACCAAGCTGGCCTCCTTGTGGTGCCTTGGATGGACCCTCAAACAGCCAGAGGAAACACCAGCCTACACAGCTCAGTCAGGCTGTGGCCTCCTATGACAAACTATCCCTGCAAACCAGGCTAGCATGGTTGATTTACAGGCCAAGGATCCATTCCCTGGGTCAAATGTTTTGACATTACTGTTGGTTCATCAGCCCCTGCAAACCGCTATCTATCTTGTTTTGTACAAGTGAAAGAAAACCATCTTCACTAACTGGATCATCTCATAGTCTGATTTGCTTGCCTTTTTAAAATTCACTCAAGTTTTTAATCTTTCTACAAAGGAAAAAGAAAAAAAAACCACACACACAACCCACACTTAAATCAGTTCTGTGGCTACAAGGTCATCAAGAGCCTTAGAAACATTCTGAACCAGCTAATCTTTAAGACCAAGCAAACCTTGAGAAATTCCCAGTGCTCCATACACTCCCAGTCTGATACTTGTGTACTGCTGTGTCCCATTGATAACAGGATCATCTGTCCATAAACTTAGCCAGTAGTTGGAAGCCAGGGAGGCTATATGATTACACATGAAGAGGAAGATGCTCAAGAAAGAGATAAAGAGTCCAATTGCTTTCATGTAGTCCCAGTACACTGATGCCTTTACCTAAAGACAGAACAGGAAAAAAATCAAATATACATATTAATTTTGCAGATTAAGTTTCAAACCCTGCAATTTCCCCTTCTTCATCCCCTATTTAAAGTCAATATCCCTGCATCAGGCCATAAAAACATAACAGTTACACTCCAGAGAGCCACTGCTTTGGAAGACAAGTTGCAAAGTTCTATGGAGAAGTGCCAAACCCAACATCCCTTCAGGGCAGGCACACATCATCTTTCCCTTGTCTTCCAAGTAAAGGGGAGGGTAGGGAGAGCTGCCTGAAATAACAGAGTATCAGTGGCAGAGCCAAAAACTTCACTGAGGAGTTCCAGTTTTCAGCTTTTTCTTTTTTACCACAAGATTATATAGCCTTTAATTAAATCCTTGCTCCACATGGCTTGTATCCTATGATCTATCTTTAACCAGAGTATTCAAGCAACACTGCTAGGAGGTGTAACTGCTTTTTTCCCAGGAACCTCACTTTCCCATTCCTCAGAAAGCCCTGGCTGTCCTGAGATTAGATACCTGTGTCTACAGTGGAAAAGTGTGTTAAATTAATCGGAGTCAATTCCAGGTCCTTACACTGAAGAGCAGATTTCATTAGGTCACCTAATTCATCAAAATCTCTCTCCAACAAATGCCTTCAAGGTTTTAATTTGTTCTTTTAAACTTCGATGTGGTCAGGGTCAACATCTTAAACAAAAGTCTTGGTGTCAGCACTGTTTCTGCACACAAACCTGTGGCTCCACTTTGGGAGCAGAGGGCACAGCAACACTTCCATTAATTACTACACAAGCTGTAAGTCCAAGAATCCACTCAGACCTTTCTCACCCCAGTTACACGGTCTTTGAAAGCTACTTTACTCTGAAACCTGTGGATTTTTCTGGAACTGAAAAGACAGTGGAGGAAGCAAGAATGGGAGACCTTACCCTCCCAGTCTTCGCCGTGTCAGCCTCCGTCAGTTTCCAGGAATTCTTTTCAGCAAGTGGCTTCTGCAGCTCTGCTGTGCTGCTCTGGTGCTGGGACTTCCCAGTGTCTCTGCTGTATGTTGACGAGTTACTGAGTTGCCTGTTTGAAGACATTAACCTGTCAGTCTTAGCATGGTAGAGGCCAGCTGTTTACTTCATGACAGACCTTAACAGTCCACAAACCCAAGTCAGCAGCTTACACATAATTCTGTGATAATCCATCTCCTAACCAGTTACCATCAGGCCAGTGGTTACTGGCCCTCACAGTGCACTACTCCTAAACCCCCCTGATGGCATCAGTACTCAAGAGTCCATCTTCAGATACAAGTAACAGGCCAGCCAGTCACTTAAGTCTTGATTGAGCAATCAAAATCCCAAAAGAAAAATGCTTGGTGATCATCAACATCAGCATTTATAACCTCTATCATCATATAGAGTGCAGCTTTTGGAGTGTAAAATGGGTAGTCACTCTGGCACCAAAATGAGCAATTGCACTCCCAGCACTCACCAGCTTCCAGAAATACAGTATCTCTAGAGCACCGTAGGAACATGGCATAGACTATGAGACTGATTTTGGGAAGGTATAATCATGGTGATTGCCTTTGGTCTCTCAAGCATAACAGCAGCTGTACTAGGTTAGACTAAAGGTCCATTTAGCACTTCACCCCATCTGACAGCAACCACCTGCAGAAGCCTTGGGAAAGCTGGACTAACCAACACAATACTCTCCCTTCCCCAAGAGCCAAAAACCACGTATCTTGCCACAACACAATTGTTTCTTCACATGGAAAGAAGAGTAGCACAGGAGCTCTGTGCTACATGACCAACAGTCTGTACCAGCAACTGGAGCTGGGCTGCAGCCTCAGAGGTTCATGTGCCCAGGTCCTAGCTACTGGGGAGACAGATCCAAAGGACTGGACAGGCTGTCTGAGGCCAACCAGGGGAGGGATCTATCTGGTACACGCACATATTCTCACTAGCAAACCTCCATCCTGCTCAGACAGAGATGGGGCAGGATGAGGCCACTTGGTCCCGTGTTTGTGTGGGTGCTCTAAGTGCTTGTGATCCCTGGGGCTGGCCAGGCATACATGTGGTGTGTATGTGCACCCCATGTGTGTCTGCCTGCTGGGAGTGCGCCTTCAGCCTTGCTGCCACTGGACCTGGACCATGGAGCAGCAGCAGCATCTCTCAGGCTGCTGGATCCAGCACAATACATTTTCCTCTAACAAATACCATAAACACCAAATTACTATTTGTCCATGACTAAGCAAGAGAAGGAAAAAAAAAAAAGGGAAGAAAAGACCGTTTAAAAAAAGAACGGGGAAAAAAAAAAAAGAGACTACATACCTGTGCATCAGCTTTCCAGAGGCTTCATTCACAAGGACTCCATTTTCTATAGGCTTTCCTTCCTTTCCAGATGGACTATTCGTATCTGGGCGGGATGAAAAAGTAAACATGAAAATAGTAAGCAACAAGACTATAGTGTTTCCTTTCCATCCTAAATGCCAGGTGCAGTCCTCATGTGCAAGCAAAGGAGGGAACACAAGTAAGCCTTTACATACAGTAGCTGACCAGGTGAACAAATCAATTTAGTTCCACCCCAAACAAGACTAGCTGCCAAGACAGTGAACATTTATTTCTTTATTCTTCTATCAAATGGAGGTCAGTAGTAATAATGTAATATAATTACAGGGACATATTTGTTGTTAAAGCATGCAATACCAAGTCACACTGTAACTGTAGGGGAAAAAAAAAAAAAAAGGCAAACAGTCCAACCTCTCCTTTTCCAAACATATTTTTTACACAGTTAACTATAAAGTACTTTAATTTCAGAATGCATTGAGAAGATATTCTGGTAACAATGGAGCAAAGCTGTACAAACAGAAAGCCTGTGCTATTAGCTTTGGGCCTTCCTGCAAAATTAAGAGGAAACCAACATGCAAAAAACACAGCATACACAAGACAATTGTCTAAAACACTTCACAAAACCCAGCTTGAAATATTGTGCTTTCCCTGAGCAACTTAAGTCTGGTTGTAATCCAGTGCCATGAGCAAAACTTCTAGGTTCAAGATATGGCATTATTTTCCTAATACAAACCAAATGATAGACTCCTAAAAAATTAACTATCAATTAAATTCATTATTGTCAAATATGAAAGTTAATTTAAAATTTTAACGAAGAAAATTTTCATTTTGAAGGTTTATGCAAACTGAAAAGCACATCTGCATCTGTTCAAAGGATATGCAGGAAACTTTGTGTAGATCTATAGTCTGAAGTTTTCATGTTTTTACATTAAAGCAAAATACATGCATGAAACACTTCACCAATACAATGTGTGGACTCCTGTGTCTGAAAACTGAACATTGGTTTATTACTCTAAAAACCCAAAGCTACATTTTTCAGCATGGTCTAGAAGCAAAAAAAGGCAGAAAACATGGATATGTGAAGAGTTTGATGACTTATTTTTATTGATACAAATGAGAGCAAACCAATATGGAACTGCTGGTTATTTTAAGCACTTGACAGCATTGCTTTTGAAAAGCTCCCACATGAAAACCAGGGAGCATTCCATAGTCATACTGCTTTAGAGCATCACTGAAGGTCTAAACCCTCACAAGCAAAACAAAACCACAAAGAAACCATCCTGCCCCAAGAGATCTTAGATTTGATTTTGTGTTGTAGGCTACAGAGGTTTCCTGAGGATACTGCAATTACCTCTTGAGAACAAATAATGCTCAAGCTTGCCACAGGAAGTCTGGCATGTGCACTTAGGGTATAAGCTCTCTAATGAGGGTTCTGTTGAAAAATGGGTCCAGAACTGATAAAAGGGAACAGTTGTGAAGAACTGAATACACATACAAAAACAAAAAAGGACCCTCAGGGCTCAATCTTGAACAACTCCTCTTAGAGGCACTCACTACACTCCTAAGTTCAGGGTGCATCTATAAAGCTTATTTAAGGCTTCCTCACGGAAGTGTTTGAGATAAAGAATGGCTGCTCATGAATTATCTACAAGCTGACACACCAACCATTGCAGTGTCACACAATTACCACACAAACCAAGCAGTTACCTTCTACTGTTCAGACAAAATTCTTCAAGTAACAACTCAATCTCTTGTAAATGAACTGCAGCTGCTCATATTACTCCAAAACAAGCACTAATATAAAGCCACATGGCAAAAAAAGCAGTTACCTGTTTCCAGAGGTTGAATCGCTCCTTCTAATGAAGGCTCTGAGTCTAAAAGTATATATGATTAACTTTTTCCAGAACACACTCAACCACTTTCAATCTTTGCAAACACAAATGCATTCAAGTAGCAAAACCTAAACCACAAAACCGCAGACAGAATCAAATTTTGCTTAAATGGACCTCTTTTTAATTGCAAACCTCACGCAGTCAAAAAGTTACAAACTTGAGGAAAAAAAAAATCTAAATCAGATGGCTACAAGTGAACAATCAAGAAACTTCCTTTCTTTCAAGATATGCATTAAGGAAGAGATAAAGATTACTCTGAAATGGCTCCATACAGTTTCCCTGTGGTGGGAAAGAAACTTCATTAAAGAATCTTAAGAGAGGCCCTGGCCTTAAGGTTAAAGATGCAAAGCAGCACGTTTCTGAGTGACATTTCTCCTCCCACTGCGCTGCTACTCCGCCTTGCTTTAGACCTGCCACTCTAAGGAGGGAGGAGAGCACAGGTTCAATTAGTCCCATCTACTATGTAGCCCCCAGTCATCATCCTGCATATGCAGATCAGTAAGAAATACTGAGATACTTCACTCCTCCAAGCATCTTGACACCCTAACAGCACTCATCTGGAATTAATATTTCCTTCTGTCTTTTGGGGAACAGGCTGCAAATAACTTTTACTTTAGGAGAGAGAAGGAAGATTATTGATTTTTGCTAGAAGTACAATGAATTTAAAAGAAAGTCAGATTATTTCCTGACACAGACAAGTGCTTCCTGAATTACCACTCCAGTCCAGACTCCACAAGAACATTTGGAAAAAAAGCCTACTCATGTCAATATTTAACTCTTGCCTTCCAAGAAGTCAGAGAGGGGGAAAAGCACCCAGCCATCCCTACAGGCATCATGCAAGCTACTTTAATGATCCATGACTACTACTAAGCTTAACTCAACCACATGCTGTTGGAAGGAAGCAGAGCCACAAAATCCAGGTTTGCTGGACTGCACTGGGAGACAGCATTTATCACAAAGGCACAATGCTTCTCCTTGCAGATATGAAATGCACACTATTGCCAAGCTCACACAGAGGCCAAGCAAGGCCCTGCGAATCTTACTCCTCTACCATATAATCTTTTCCAAAGAGCATGTTTCTACTTCATAGAGAACAACAGCTGGGAGTTGGGGAATTAAGTCCAGAAAATTTAAGAAAAAATCTAAACACATTCAAATTGAATAGCTGCAAGTGACTGATCACAACACTTCCCTTCAAGACACACAAGATGTTCAGGTTGTTAAACTAAACCCTACAATCCAGACCCTTCGCCGTTCTCGGAGTACTTTTCTCTCCCTCTCCCTGCAAACCAAAACCCAGTAAGCAGGTTGTGCTGACAGTTCTTCTGTTGAAAAAAAACAAACAAACATTGAACTGCGTAGCCATTGAAAGATATTTTGGCTTTTTCTTTTACTGGAAAGTCACAGAGCCAAGTGGTGGAGAGTCAGCCATCCGAGGCACAGCCCACAGAACATAAATCAGATTCAGGATTACCACTTGTGCTGTACATCTCTCCCTTTCAGAGACTGCAGTCAAGGCCAAAGATGAACCAGACAGTTAAAAAAAATATTTCAGCCTTATGGTGCAGTTGCATTTCTGTAGAGCCACTTTTACTTCCCAGAAACACTGAAAATAGCTCCAGGGTTTTTAAGGACAAATCAAAATTTGTGCTGAAGCCATCTGGAAAAAAGCGCACAACCCCAACCCGCCCCTCATGGTAAAACAAAAATTAACATCTGATGCTTTAGTTTGTATGGAAGACAAGAGAAAACAGTCCTAAGAAATATAATCTTAAAGTAACTCTTTGCTATCTTTACAGCACGAGGTATTGAAGGAACAGCCACAAGACTGGAGGGGAAGACACAGGATGACACCAAAAAAAGAAACGCCCTCACAGGAGTCAGGGGCACATTTCTGACTCCAGGCCAATCAGGAGTAGTACTGGCAACACCACATGCCAGAGAATGGGGCAACTGCTAAAAGCAAGAAAAGAAAAGAAACTGGATGGGTAGGTTGTTTTACATGGAGTTCCAGTTACTTTGGAGAAGATTACACAGCACAGACTCAGTAAGGCTTAGAGCAGCAGTGCAGCACTCGGCGCTCCCCGGGCTGGGCAGCTACTGCTACCACCCCTGTTGCTGCCCTCTGCATCACGGAGGAGGATGGGGAAAAAGGGGCAGCTTTTTTTTCTAGAGGGGGGAGTTTTCCCACACAGAAGAAACACCATGAACCTGAGGACAGGAAAGGCAGCAGGACCACACCCAGCCAGCAGGCAACCCTCAGGAATCCCACTGGGAGAGGAGGGCTGGGAGCCAATGGGGAGCAGACTCCCAGCCAAACCTCAGAGGCCGGGGAGAGGCTTTCCTACCCTTGCAGAAGCAGGATGTATTTCAGCCAGAAAGCAGCAATCCATGCTTTTCTATTTTGCTGCAGATTAAGTGTTTTCGGGGTGGCCAACAGGTAGCTTCAGACCCCCTTTTGAAGTGGGTATGCAGAGCCCCTTCAGCTAGCTCAGGCTGACTCCCATCACACCTTACTCTGTTCATCCAAGAACCTGTGATTTTAAAGAATTTTTAATGATCTTTTACATGTCTGATAAATATTAATCTTCTCCCTGTCAATCAGACAAGTAACACCCAAATTTTCACTTTTTACCATTGGCAGAAGATCACTTGACCAAAACTGAGAAACAAATTTGCTGCCAATAGGCGAACCCTGCAAAACAGCAATCCTCTGAATCACCAGGGTCACGTACTTAGCAGACAGCCAGAGAAGCAGGGCAAAAGATAAAGCACTGCTTCACTTTCCAAAAGACGATTCAGTATTCAAGGGGAGAAGTAAAGTAACTTAGTTTCATGAAAAAGATTTCAAAACCTGCTATGCACACGGCAAGGGAAGGAGACAAAGGCTAAACCAGCAAGCCTAATAAAGGAGGCATATATTTGTACAAGTTAACTTCCTAGGGAAGCACAGAGAAAGTTTATTTGTCTCTGGGAGTGTCATACACTGAACACTGCAACAAGTCTGAGTCTGCCCAAAGCAGCTACAGAAGCACCAACAGAAAATACACAGAAGACAGCCTGATTTTGCTTCCACAGAATCTCTTCATGCAGTTATTTTTCACAGTGGGAGACCCCATCCACACAGCACCTGCTGTTTACAGACAGTGTCCATCCAAAGCAGTGTCCCAGTCTGCAGAATGACAACAGAGACCTATCCAGAGACCCTTCTGAGAGGAGAGCTAGGCTACAGCCAGGCAGCCTGACCTTGAGCCTCAGCTCAACACATCACCTCCCCAAATCCAACTCCTCATCGGAGATAGCTGGATGCATGAGAGGGAGTCAGGAGAAGATGCCACCTTGCATATCCAGGAAACCAACTCTGCTGCTCACAGACTCCAAGGGCAGTCTGTGTTGCCAGCCTTGATAGTAGAGGGCAGCTTCAGAGAATAAGGCTGACCATCACAACCCTCAAACAAGGAACTTTTAGATGAACACCAGGAGCACCTCCTTGCCTAAGGCAGCCATTCAACACCTCTTTTAACACTTCAGTTTCACCAGTGCAGCTGGTACTGTGGCACCATTTCCCTTTTGCCTGTGAGAAGGGGACTAAAATATGCCTCTGCTTTCCCTCTAGGGAATGGCTGGGAACC
>NW_008592483.1:0-3717 GCF_000691845.1 Merops nubicus
GACCAGCAGTGCTGAGCCCAGCCTGGCTCCTCCATCCTATCCAGCTTCTCTGGGAAGCATCTCACCTGCATGGCCACTCCTCTCTATTTAGGGCCAAATCTGCAAGCTTGCAAAGTACCTGAAATTCTGCTTCCAGTCACCAGTCTCCACAAACCACACCTCTAGAAGGTGATGTAGGAAAGCAACCAGACTGAGAGATGCTTTTGAAATGGCTGCCTGGGACACTTTTGTGACCAAGGTCTCATCCTTCACACACACCGAGCTTGTTCCTGCTCTCCAGCACACTCAAATAATGACCACTCAAACTAAATGGTATCTGAAAACTCTCAGAGATTTTAAAACTTGTGATACTAGACACATAACCTACGATTATTTTAACTGCCCACCCCTGTGAACCTGGTTATAACTTAATAGCATTAGAATTTAAATAATACCTGTCTCCCTCAACTACTTTATTTCACTGTTTACCACCAAATCTTTATATTAGGTCCTGGAACAGAGAGAGGAAAGGCTACTTGTTAACTCATTGACTCCAGATGTTCAAGGGCCTACCAAAGCATTACCCAGAGATCAGGCTAATTACATTATACAGATACACAGCTTGGAAGAACCCTGTCTCCACTTTATTCTCCAGGACTTCAACTCTCCATATATTTTTATAAACGCTCCAAAGACAAGGTCAGGTTCACCTTCCTTCTCCCTGCTGCATGCACTGGTGGCTCAGTGCAAGCATTATCCAACTGTCCTTCCTCCCCTCCATGCACGTTTCATTCGCATGCAGTAAAAGGAGATGCAGTTAAAAATATTTTGCCATTAGGGAGGAAAAAAAAAAAATAAATCAAGACAGGAGTATAGCAGCACATTAGTATGTCTAGCAAGTCTTCAAGCAGGTTACTTGGGGCTCATCACCCAACAGCATGAGATGGTTTAACTCTCACCAAGGCAGTGGGGACACTTGATTTTGGTGGGAGGGAAGCTGTTGTGTTTGCAGCACGCAGTGAGCTGGAGGAGGGAGTTTGCAGATGAGCACAGTTCTCTGCCCCAGAGAACTAACATTTACAGAGCACAAAGAAAAGAAGAAGGGCACAATGTTCAAACCAGACACAGTTGTTATATTTACACAGGTAAACACACAGCACACCTGAATAGTTGAAGATTCCTGGCACCAAGGAACTCTCCAACCAAACAGGGACACAACACAATCAGCAGAACATGAGGATGATGACAACAACAGCAAGAAGATGAGCCTGCAACCAAAAATTCCACAGATCTGAACCTCCACGAGGTGCTTGGCATCACTCAGCTCCAATCAATAGGTTTGCACTTGCACGAGCAGAGCACCAAGAGCACGTCGCTCAGTGCAACTGCTGCAGAGCTCTGCCAGCCTTTATTTCTGGACTACCTGTCTTCATGCAACTTTGCATAAAATACCTTGTGCCTAACTTAAAGTTATGATTAATAGTGTTTTTCTTTCAGCTCAGTTCAGCCCACCCTTTTATTCACTACTGGTCTCACCTCTTCACCTCGTTAACTGCTTTCTTGCTTCTGGCCATCGGAATAGCTCCAAAATTGCTGTTCTTTGTTCAAAAAAAAAATACTGCTATTGTAATAGAAGCTAAATTAAAAGACTCATGTCATGAACAAGGGCAGACTGAAAGTGGCAAAAGGCCAAATAAAGAGAGGGAGATTTGTTACTCTTCCTTCCCAAGAGGATTAAGAAAAACGTACAAGATTTTAAAAACTGTTCCAGCCCTTTTCCCTGGTGTATGAGACCATGAAAGAGACTCCAACAGTCCCTCCAGATCACTGCTCAGCAGAGCCTATGTAAAAACTGTAGTTTCTTACATGACTAATGTGAGGATACTGATGATTGACACCTCTTTGGATCACATCTGTCTCACAAATTATTTCTCACTGGCAGCTCTGGAGCACAGGTACAAATTCTGTTTGAGTTCTCACTAAGGAAATGCAGGTGGTTTGAGTAATTGGCATCTTTGCTGTCTCCTCAGAGAAGAGCAGCAGGGACACAGGCCACCTTCCCCTTTCATCCCCCAAATGCTCCTTTTCAGATGGGGTGGTTGGGAGGGGAAATTTATCTTGCAGCTATATAGGAAGCTGTTGTCTCCTGGGCACATTCACTTCTGAAAGGAGGAAGAAAAAGAAACAGTGGGATCATAAATTCATGGAGTTATATCTCCCAGAGAGCCTCACCTTCCTCATACACATGGTGTTCATCAGAGCAGGTTTGGGGGGCAGAGACCTGGTTTGCCTCTGAGCACATAAAAAGCACTCAGGAGAGAGCAATGTTTTGGTACTGTCAGTTGCTTTACAAACAACACAACAAGCTTTCCCTTCTCTACCGTCTGCAAAAGCAACAAAACAAACAAAAGGGAAATAAACAGAAGTTTCCCATGCCAACAAACCTTTCCACAAACAGTTTTTTTGTTCCTGACCAGCGAGATTCCATGAAAGCTAGGGAAAAAAAAAGATATTCACTGTGCATGGAAAGAGCCAGACACCACAGTCACCAGAGGCAATACCAAACTGTCAAGTGCTGCACCAGGTATGACACCCCAAAGGGGCTTATTTTACTGTCCTAACCCTTTCACAGCTCCTCAGTGTTGAAGATGTGAAATGTAGTGTGAAACAGAAAGACAACAGGACCATCCCTGAACTTAAAATATTAAAAAAAATAGTTAAAAAACCCCATAACCAAAATCCAGTCTATGCACTAGCAGTGCCAGATTTAAAGATTTCACTGCTGAGGTTTACAGTGACATTTTAAACCTGGGGGTGGGGGGAAGCAACAAGCCCTCCAAGAAATCAACAACTGCTTTCAATTATAACGAAACAGCACATTAAAAATAGAAATGTAAGATTTAAGAGCCTTTAATGCCCTGTTGAGTATTCAGTGACATCAGTAAACAAGGTGCTGATATACTTTGCACTGCAAACAACGTTAGCGGCGAGCCAAATGGGATGAGCCCCAAATCAGAGTGAAATTTCAATGCATGAAGTTTAACTGCAAGATAAGGGACTGTAATCAAATTACACCACAAATAGGTCCATTCATCCATAAGCATTATCACAGAGAGAGGATTGAATTACAGCTCGCAACAAAACAATTTAAGAAATGAAAAGCGAATTTATTATCTAGTTATTATTTTCCTCCTGCCAAAGAAAATTTCCCACCTTCACACAAGAACGCTATCCGGGATGAATCTGGGCAGAAAACTGCAATACTAATTATCAGGCTGGAAAAACAAGAAGAGTTTGAGTTGTGTTATTTACATTCCCATCCCTCTTTCAGAATGGAGCAACAAAGTCAACAAGCTCCGTGAAGACACAAGAATATGCAACTGCAATTCAAGTTGTTTGGCTGCGAAGGGCCTAGGCAGCTTGGATACCTTCAATAAACCTGCCAGGGTGGTGGTTTTTTTCTTCCCCTTTAAAAAAAAACACATAAAATTCTCACAGTGCCTTCCACTACGTTTTTTTCCTTTTTTTTCCCCCCAAAGCTATCACAATCCATATTACTCAAACCCACAATTTTTGAAGAGACCCAAGTGGAGGCATGTTGCCCCTCGTCCCCCTCCAGTGTGGCAGCAGTGGAAAAAGCACCTTTTGAGACAAACACGCGTGTGGAGGATTCGCTCTTTCAATAAGTGCTGCAAGGAACAACAACCGGGGAAAAAAAATAAAAAAGCAAGAGGGGAA
>NW_008592484.1:0-7295 GCF_000691845.1 Merops nubicus
TATATATAAATATATAGTTTATATATAAATATTATATAATCATAGTGAACAACTAAGTCTCCTCTTCCCCTCATCCCTTGACACACATTCTTACACACTTCCCTGTCCCATAAACAAGCAGCTAATTATCTAATTCCAAGAAAGACAAGCAAGGAAGAGAATAAAGATTTTTTTCTTTCCTTTCAGAACTAACACATGGGATAAAGCTGAAATGTGGCCAATCCACAACCCACAAGCTGTTGCATAAGCCAAGTGCCTCTCACTTTGTTTCTAAGCTGGTTCCAGTTACAAGCAGTAGGGCCAGGAAGAGAGATGTCTGTACAAGAAGAAAATTGAATGCTACAGCTCCTAGAAGATTTAAGGCTGGTACTCCAAACCTCACCAATTTGGGGAGTCATTGCTCCAAAAGGGAGCACAAACATCAAACCTCACCAAACACATCTTCCAGTGATCTGGCTGCAGGCTGGAAAAAGGATTTCCGCTCTGCCTTAGGATATCATTGTTTGAAGGATAAATGTATTTCACAAGCTCATATGACACCATGAAAAGAATCATAATACACATCCTTACTGAAAATAAACAATTATTTTGTTTGGGGCACTTCTAAGACTGTACAAATGAAAACTTCTCTTCTTAATTTTTACCATGCTTTAAAGTTTCAAAATATTTAGATCACCAGAAACAAATTAAAATAAATTCTGCGTGGCAGCATATACCATGTACCAAATCCAGCAAGTCCATTAATGTACTCTAGGTATAGGCACCAAACTGCTAAACTGTTGAAATTAGATCCAGTCGCATAGGCTTGTACTCAAACAGTGAGCATCATTGTTTTTAACTACAGCATGGGGGAGAGGGGAGAAATTTGTGGTTATTTACAAAGTTATGGCATCTTGCTTTGTGAAGTTAAAACAAAAGCCTGAGTATTCTTTTCGCAAGGGGTCTATTTCTGAGTGTCTCATTATTGTTGTGAAAATGACAAAAGTCTTTGACTTCTGATTTAAACAAGGAAAACAAAATGCCTTTATACTAAGACACAGGCTTCAGGCCTCCTAATTTAATGCTAAGCAAGTGCTTTGACAAATAACTGTTCTAAGTGCATCTGAAACGCTAAAAGGCTTTGTACTCAGCACTGAGAAATATACAAGACTGGCAAGAGGACTACATCAGCACTCATATCTGTGCATAGGCTAAGACACTTGTTCTCCTGTTTAAGCCAAAGATTCTTGTATTGCCTTGCAAAATAGGAGTGTTAACACTGGAATTCGCTTCTGTTAAAAAGATCTTTCTTTACACCAAGTATCAGCACCACAAAAGATGCTGTCAAACAACACAGTACTCTAAAACAAGCTTTGACAATGAAGCTCTTTCGCCATGTGTCCCTGACTTCACACAGAATGCACTTGACTTTCCTCCACTTAGCAGACAAAGGTTGTTTTCTATCTACATCCATTGGGGAAACAAACCAGGGCAGCTCAGTTCCGTTTGCATCCTCATTTTATGGACTAACCTCACTACCAATGTCACAGCCAAAGTGTGCTGCTGTAAAACCAACAGGAAAGGCTCACTGACATAGAGCAAAGTCTTGCAAAACCGGCAGCTCATCTGTCACCAATAGTTTATTACGAAGGAGGTGGGGAGGAGAGAGAGAGAGGAAGAGAAAGAGATATTAAACTGCCTCAACAACTCAGCAAGTTCTGTAGTTTGTTAGAAGCTGTAATTGCATCATGATTTCTCCAGCTTAAGTTTAAGGAAACAGAAGGACTAACTGCAGAGCAGACACTGAAAGCAATCTGTTTTCCCCGGGTAATCTTTCCAGTGTGATGATGTATACCAGCAGAACAGAAGAGCAAAGTGTGCAAAGAATACTTACATTTTAGAACAAGTTTGTAAAAGATTAAAATGTGGCAAACTGGGGCCTAAAACTACCATGTCTTGTTGCCAAGATGCATACACCGACTCTTTTTTCTTCTATGAGTGGATACTCCTCTTAAAAGGTTTGCAGTAAACTACAAAAGCAAAGAACTATACCCATACATTGCCAATGGACTGTTTCAGAAAAGGAAATAATTTAATCCCTGCTAAATCAGTAGTATAGTGTAAAAACACAGACACACAATACTCCCAACACTTGCTGATTTTAGCATTCTACTGTTGCAACATGGTGAGAGGAAATGGGTTTAAGTATCACCAGGGGAGGTTTAGATTGGGTATTAGGAAGAATTTCTTTCCTGAAAGAGCAGTGAGACATTGGAACAGGCTGCCCAGGGAGGTGGTGGAGTCACTATCCCTGGAGGTGTTCAAAAAAAGTGTGGATGTGGTACTTCAGGACAGAGTTTAGTGGTCACGGTAGTGTTGGGTTCATGGCTAGACCTGATGATCTTGGAGGTCTTTTTCAACCTTAATGATTCTTAAAAAAAAATAAAATTCAGCCAGATAAAGACAACTTTATCATGGTAAGAGAATAGGAAAAGGAGCAACAGCATCACCTTTGGAATGGCAGTTGAGAAGTGAGAACTGCAGCACAGCTGCACAGTTTGTTAGCTCTAGTTCTCAGGCTTTGTCATCCAGCCATTCCTACCACCCAGGCTGCAGAGGTCACTTTATTTCAAAAATTATGAAAGAAAAACTACAGTGAACATTTTCGGTGACTTCCTGTGCAGCCTTTACTCCTAGGTTCAGGGAACTAAGCCTAGTGTTCAAACCCTGCTGAGAGTCTTCAGCCTACTCAGCCAATGAAGACTAGTTGGTGTTTTTCCACCTCCATCCCACAAACTTCCTCCAAAAATATAGGCTACAAGTGGCCATTTCTATCAATTCCACCGTTTTGACCAGATCCCTACTGACTACAATGGGAGCTTAGACACCTACCACACAGGCAGACACCTATGTTTAGATGTGTGAACCTTGAGCTACAACTCACCCCTTGTGCCAGTTGCAAGAGCCTGAACAGCATACAAGGCAGTTGGACTTTACTATCAGAAGCCCAAAAAAGCTTAGTGTGAGATTCTACAGACACTAGACAGCAGTCACACACAACGTTGTACCAGACCTCCTGTCAAAAGCTAGATGGGTTACTTTCATTAAGTCTTTGAGTTCTGAGCAATGAAAAAAAAAAAAAAAAACCTTGACATATTCTTTATCGTTGCTTTTATGGTTACTGTTGTCTTGTACAGAATCCCCTCCCTAGGCCAGTACTAAAGGAAACATCCACCCACAGTTAAACTGTACAACACCTTGCTGAAGGCCTCACCTCTTCCCTTAACCCTAGGGAAGCTGGAGAGTTTTAGCACTGTTAAGCCAGAGAGGAACACAAGGCAGTTCTATTCTGCTGGAGTCTGCTGTCTCAAATAAGCACTGTTCAAGCACCAGCACCAACATCCTCCAGAGTCCAGCTGGGTCTACAGATGTCTCCAAGAAGCACAGGAAAGCAGCACACCTTGTCTCATCACCGGGAAACAGTCTCAAATCTTTTAAACAACTTCTGAAACAACAGGCATTGCAACCTAAATGCTATACACGTGCCATGGAGAGCAGAATCCTGTGCTAAAAAGGATACCTCTAGATACATCAAGACATCAAATGAACAATGGCTACCTGAGACTACTTGCAATAAAGTGCTACAGATGACTCTTAAAGTAACAAAAAGGTAGAAGCAGAATTGGTGTTAGACAAATGGCATCTTAACATATTGGTAGGAGGAAATACTTAACTAAAGCAGTGCACAAGAGTTTAGTAGTTACACTTCCCTGAGAGATTCTGAGGGTGAAAGAACGTGCTGCTTACAAAGAGTTTATCTGTTGAACAGACAGCTTTTCACTCAGGATGAGATTCCGGCCCCCCAAAAAAATTCAACAGCAAAACCCCTATTGACTTAAGTCAGTACTTCACTCTCTATTTCATCATTCTTAACCTTTGTCTGAAGTGGAGACAGGTATTTTCCCATTGCCCAACCCCCCAGGTTGTAATCAGTTGAGTTTTAATGTTCTAACCCTTACTACATAAAGAATTTAAGTTACAAAGACTCAGGCATAGACACACAGTGTTAATCTCTGCTATATTTTTACTAAGTTCCAAGACAAACTCACCTTCCAGGTATAAATAATTTTTCCATTTCTTTCAACATTTACAACGCAGGGTGATGATGAATTCTCAGAAGTATCTGAAATCATAAACATCAAAAGGTACGGGATTTTAATTTAAGCTGGTTCATCACACACTGTAAGCATACCTTAAGGAAAGATACAAACTACATTTCTACACATAAATGCTTCTTTGTATATGCCAAAATTACTCCCTTCTGGCAAGAGAGTACTTCTTACTCTATGATTTTGATCTCATAAACTTCAACACAAAATAGTTAAAGGGTTTCAAAACACACGGGAAAGATTTATTTATGTAAAGTTCTAACTCTTCATTCTAATAGTGAATGCGATGGCCACTGCCTTTTGTAGTGTAAATGGAACATGCTTTTTCACTATTTTTCCTTCACAGAAACAACAAAAGAAATTTGCATTTATCCATTATGCACAAGGAAAGGTTCAAACAGTACAGCTGCAAGAGAGAGAACTAGCCTAAAGAAAAGTGTCACTTGCTCCCACCTCTCTCTTCAACATCCCAAAGGAATGTCAGGAAATAAACTACATCTTCAGGCATTAGCTATACAACCTACTCTCCCTGCTCCCAAACTATTTTATATATATATATATATATACACACACAAATATATATATACACAGAGAGAGAGAGAGAGAAATGCAAAATACCTCCAGATACAAGGGAGTTAAGTAATACAGGACAAGAGATATGTGGGGTGTGAATGAAATTAGGGTTAAAAGGGAAACAGATGAGCAGGAAGCTAGGACAGACACAGAAAGAAGGGTACATCTGGAAAAAGCAGTGCAAAATAAAAGTAAAGGAAAACATCAGAAAAAAAAAGAAAATGTTGTACTCAAGCTAACAAATAAAAACATGCTTTCCCAATGCTGCTTCTCAGTTTTCTGACCGCTGCAGCCACCAAACATGTGTTTATCTCAGAAGGGTCTTTCACTAAAAGTGGAAATTCCACCCTTACAGTTGACAGCTGCATGACTGGTCCTAGTTTTAAGTTAAAGGTAGCTTGCAGTTCAGCAAGCATCACCAAAAAGACTTCTCCACAACTCTTGGCAAGCATTTAGTCACATTTGACACTATTTACATGGCAGTTATCACAAAGTATCAACACAAGACACACAAAACTCCAGTTTCACAAGCCTCACAATGGTTTGTACAGCTTGCAGCAATAAGAAAAACACTTTTTAAAAGTATTTTCAGAAGGAAATAATTTTTTTGTTGTGGGAGAACAATGAAAACCCTCAGCATACATTTAACACCACATTACTTTCTACTGGTTTCTGATCACTCAAAGTGCACTACAATACCACTACATTAGGGCTAGCTGGTGACAACTCAGAAGGCCTCACATAACCTTATATTCTGCCTTGTTTTAGTGGAAACTTCCCAGAATTTAACCACCTCCTCCAACTTTCAAGATGAGTACTAGTCTGCACTTCTCTCTCACACAATAGTTCCTCAGAAAAGAATTTATCTGAAGAAGAAGGTCCACAAGAAATCTTCGTGTCAATTAATTTATCACCCAACACAGTGATCTTAAAGGTTTTGGAAAAAGTTCTGTGTCAGAAGCAGGTTTCATGTCACTGAACACTTTTGGTGGAAATATGGAGCCAAAGAAGAAGTGGCAATCATCCCTGCCCTTGGAAAGTCCTACAGTAGAACTGCATGTAGAATTAAAACTTCTTCCTCATCCACACAGCTTCAACCAGAAGATGAAGGGCTGCAAAAGAACCAACGCAAGTGGCTTGCCCAGCAAACAGCTCATATCAAAATTCTTAGGAGAATGCAGTGTTTGAGTTCCTGAGGGACATTATATGCAGCTCATACAAAAGTAAGTAGAATAAAGAGAATAAGGCTGGTTCCCATCACACGCCTGTTCCCCATCCCCATCATCACAGCTACTCCCAGCTCTCATGTAATTTGAAATCCTGACATGCTATCAAGGGCTTTCAAGTGTTCAAAAGAGAAAGCAATAAATAATAATTTATTCATATTTAACATCTGAAACCACTGCCACAGAAGTACCACGACTCCTAAAAATTACATGCTTCCTCTGAACAGCTGTTTCTTTGATGTTTAAATGGGTCTTTTCAAATTCCTATCTCCCAACTTCACATTCCTAATCTAATTGCACTACATCACAGGAAAAAGTCATTTTATATATATATAAAAAACTTGACACGCAATGCAGCTATGCTAGTACCTGATTAGATGAACCTTCCAACCTAGACTCTTCTGACTGTATTACCAGGGATACTTACTGAATGAAGAGTCTGTATTACACTTTTAAAAAGCTGGATACAATTGTCCCTTTTCCAAACACAAACAAGCATAGGTTGACTCACCAGTGAACTGATAAATTTATAGATTAATTTATTATGTGAGGAGAATTTCAGAACTTTACCTTAAAGCCCTTCAGTATACCATTCAACAGTTGTTCAGCAAATTAGCTAGCACTAATAGCCTTTGGAACTGATGCCTTGGTAAAAAATTTTCTTTTATAAAACAAAAAAAAAGTTGATACTTTCTGGTTTATCGCCAAACAAGTTATCATGAAATTATTTGTTAACAGGTGACAAGCAAGTTAAATACTGAGTTGATTAAAAGCAACCAAAGGAGCTGAGGTTTCAAGCTCATCACAGGGTGCATCAGCAGCCATCTATTTCTAATGAAGTAACAAGTTACTACAGTATTTTTTTAAGACTAAGGCTTCAGCCTGTTTCTGATAAGCCAAACCGAGCCAACTGCCCTGCAGACGAATGAGAACACAAGCCAAAAAACCACAGGGCCAAAAATATAAGGGGGGGTCATTCTTTTTTTCCAACCACTACACCAAGCTCTTGCTATACAGAAGCTGTCACATGCTGCTACGACAGCTAACACTTTAGCTAGTTTTAATTAGCACTCATTTACCACATAGACAAAAGTTTTGGGGTTTTTTTTCCTTCCCAGAAAGGGCAGTAGTCTAGAAGTCTTTTTTAGGGGCGAAAACCCCAACAAGAAGAAAGAAGTGTGACGAAGCAGAGGAAAGGAAGAAGCTGTGGAGTGCAGCGGACGTGCCAAGTGCTTTCGGCATGTGCGAAGTTCCCTGAAGACATCAGACTTCCCCGTCTCAAGCACCCCGGCCTCAGGCATCCGAAGAAGGGGCCCGGGCCAGGCCGTAGCTCGCTGCTTTGGATCCC
>NW_008592485.1:0-2015 GCF_000691845.1 Merops nubicus
CCTGCGCTGGAACCGCCCCCGGGCGAGGGGCACAGAACGTGCGGAAACAGCCGTTAAAGCCGAGCTTTGCTCGCGCCTTTCGGGTGGAACCAAGAAAGGGCCAGGGGCGGGCGGGGCACACGGCGCGCACATGACGGGCAGCGGGCGTCCCGCAGCAGGAGCAGACGTACCGCTCTTGCCACGTAAAGCTGAGTTACCCCTCGGCGCACTGCAGCCCAGAGGCTTCAGTAACCCTTACAGGTGCTGTAGGCAAAACCCCAGCGGCCGGGGCTGGTGACGTTGCTGGTCTTTGCTTTGGTTAGCTGTTCTCCGTGCTGATCACCTGGATTTCTTCCTCACACCTGGCTGTTTGGTGCACTCAGAAAGGTCCTCAACTGCCCAGTTTAGACCCAAATTTTGAATTCCCATGTGATTATACCTGTACTGCTTTTTATTGTGGTTTCTGCATTTGAGTCTACAGATCCAGGAGGGAAATGCAAGAAGTGATTTGCTTTAAAGAAAATACCTTGCCTCTGTCAGCAAATTTGCCTCTCCTGCTACTTTTATGATACAGCTCCTTCACCATTAATGATATTGAAGTGATTCACTGTAGATGTAGAGAAAGGAGAGATGCAAGCAAAAGCATGGCATTCTGGAGTGTTTATTTTGGGAGGAAAAAGTAATGATGCCTCCAGATATTTTTAATGCAGTCCCATTTATTTATAAGCAACATGAAAGGTCTTTTCTTTGAACTCTAAAGAATCAAACAATAAGAGAATTTAGTTGCTTGCAGCCTGTGGTTTGACAGTTCCTTCCTCATGAATTAAAGATGATGCAGTCATACCAGACAAGGCTGTGATGATTGCTGCTCTTCTTTGCAGGTAGATTCACACCACCCTTTGTGGTTCAGGTTTTTTTGTGTTTAATCTGGACATTCACCACTCTGGAATGTCTTTTTGCATACTGCAGAGCACTTTAACACTTCAGAGCCCGGGCAGCAGCCCTGGTCAGGGGGAGCCAGAGGCAGAGCCTGGCTCCCAGGCAGAGCCGGCCCGGCGAAGGCCTCGCGTGTCTCAGGACGGTTATTCCCAGTCTCCACGTCAGCTGGGCCTGGGCAGACAGATGGGCCCTGTCCAGAGAGCAGCCTCTGTGCACAGTGTCGTTACGGAGAGCTGGAGGAGCACTGACCCTTCTGGGTCACAAGTATCTCAAGCCATCTGCTTGGGGCTGCAGTACACAGATACAGCCTCCTGCAGAGTTGCAAAAACGGGTGGTCTAGGGAGAGGATCCGTGTGTGTGCAAGTCCCACTGCTGGCCTCTCTACAGGAGGAGAAATACTCTTGCCTCCCTCTTGTCCACCCCTGCAGCCTGTGTGGGGTGAGAACCCTGCGAAGAACAGAAGCCATTCCACGGGGCCATGCTTGCTGTCAGCTTTTCAGCCCCAAGTGATGGGTCCTGGGTGGTGCTTCCAGACACCCTCCCGTCAGCCATGCTCCAGTGTGGCACTGCTGAGCTTGTGGAACCAGTGCAGCAGAGGGGTAGCAACAGACAGCATGGACCACAAATCTGTGTTGCTGCAAAACAGCAACTTGGGAATTTGAAAATTGTTGCCATGTGTGACAACTTTCCTCACAGTAGTTTTATGTATCTGCCAAGACCTTTGTGTTACTGCATTGATTTACATTTTGTGCAAAAAGATTCTAGTGACACCAGCAGATGTGTCTGTAGTCCAGATCTGGTTCAAAGAATGGCGAGACAAACTCTCACAGTTTCAGGTGTGACGAATCTCAGCTCTTTCGCCTTCCCCCTAGAGCCATCGTGTGTTGGGGTGAGGGTTTGGTTCTGCATTGGTGGAAGATGAAATTAATCATCATACAGAGGGCTGGAAAGCATCTTCAAAGACCTCATCGTTGATGGCAGTCTCGTAAGCCGGGGGTGGAGTGAGTGGCTCCAGAGGCTCAGACCTGTCCTCAACGCCTTTCACCTCGTGGATGTCCGAAGCGCAGCGCTGCGGCCGCGGGGGCAGCACCAGCTGC
>NW_008592486.1:0-7567 GCF_000691845.1 Merops nubicus
TATATACCTGATGTGGGGAGTAAAGAAGAGGAAGGCAGGCTCTTCATACGGGTATCTACTACCAAAACAAGAGGCAATGAGTGCTAAGTAAAATACCAGAAATATCACTGAAACATAAGGAAAATCTGTTTACTGTCAGGCTAGTCAAACATGGACACAGGATGCCCAGAGAGGCTGTGGCGTCTCCAACCTCAGACATTCAAAACACAGCTGGATGTGTCCCTGAGCAGCCTGCTCTGGCTGACCCTGCTCTCGGCAGGGGTTGAACCAGGCAGTCTCCAGAGGTGCCTTCCTGCCTCAGCCAGACCCCGACTCTGTGTGATTAGAAATGTGGCAGAGGGTGTCACACTCAGACTACACTAAAATTAACACTCCACATCTACTGTACAAATTCTTCGTGGAGTTTTCCTCCCTCACTTCCCATATTCTCCTATGTTTAGGCATCTAGGCTGAACTAGTAGTGTTTTTTCTAACACTGTGTTATGGCATTAACACTTCCTCCTGATGATGCATTCTCTGAGTGTGCAGTTAGTGCAAATGCACAAAAACATAGTTATTAAAGCTGGAAGGTAGGGCTAACCCAATAACCTTGACACAGGGACCCTGACGGCCATGCAACAGTGAAGCCCTCTCTATATAGACATGGACAGAAAGCTTTTGTTTTGGGAACCCCAGTAAAGTGAGTATTATGGTGTGTTCACCATGTGCACTAGCGCAAATTCATATTGCTGCAAAGCGCTGCTGCTGGTATCTGCAAGCACATTTCCTCTGGTGCTCTATGCCGGTGCTTTTTTCATTGAAGCAATAACTTTTAAATACATACGTGTGTGTGTACGTATATAAACACATAAATGGTGACAGGAACAAGAGGTAGTACTAGCAGCAAACGATGTCACTGGATAAACAAGTTTCCAAAGCGGATGATTCTGCTGCAGCAGTAATTGGAAATAGCATTGCAGTGAGCAATTCAGGCACTTCAATCAGGTACGCGTTTCTTGAGGCAATCACAGAGCCACTCTGCCACGGGGACAATTATAATCAAAATACAGAGCATGGAGAAGAAATAATTCAACCAATTGAATTCAAAAGGTAAATTGGTTCCTATTTTTGACAAGTTTCACCAAATGTTTTTAGTTTGTTGTACTGTTTTACACAGACAGTTGATTTTTCTGTTCTTTTTGGTTTTTTTTTTCTTTTTTGTCTACTGAATTTTACTTGGGAAATAAGCGTGGGAAGGAATCACTTAATGGATCAACCAGTTCTAGTATCCTGTTAAAGAGCACTTTCAGAATTAAAACAAAATTGGAAGGACAGTAGCATGAAGATGCTGTTCTTGTGTTGCCTGCTACAGAAAACTATCATACAAAGACAGCATACTCTGTATTCTGACAGCACAACTACTGCTGTCAGCTCTTTAGGTAAGTATAGAGCATTTGCTAAGATACTAAAGTACCCACATACTTCAGAAGCCACACCTTAATCTGTAGAGTAGGTAGTGATGAACATCTCTCTGCTCTCTCAGATAGGTAACTATCTTGTTGTATATTTTTCGGCTTGATATTTCAACACGTGGAAAGCCATTAAAGACCACAAAAGTTTCATAATGCTGGAGGTATATATGTAGATTTCATAACATTGTTATAATGTATTATTACAAAAATTATCCTATCAAAAATCAGGACTTTCTGTGCTACTCAGTAGTCCTTATATTTGGAGAGGCAGTGGCACACCGGCAGTTCCCTGTATTTCTCACATATCATTATATACCAACTAGCCAAAACTTTAATGAAACTTTTACTCAAGCAACATGAGACTATAGACTACTCAAGATGGTTTTCAGTAGACTGTGGTTTGGCAGCCATAAGGCTTTGATAACAACTGCAAAAGTTGTTCCTTTTATTTGTAATAAAAGGAAGACTAGAGTTTACAGGTTGCAAACACACAAGGAGTAGAATAACTTGATAAGTTGCACTGGTGAATAGAGCAAAGGGTACAGAGCACAACAACTGCATTTTACATGTTCAGCTCTGGGCTTTAGGTAACAGTGCAGAAATAAGTCTTGGGTTCAATAACAGCATGAACTAATTCCTTTAAAGTTTGCAAGGCACTTCCAGCAAAAGAGGAGGTATTTTGTATAAAGGCCAAAGGTGATTGTGTGAGAAATACACTAATGAGACAGTGAAGACTAGTATTACTGACAGAGAGTATGTGAGGGCTGATGCTCAATGCGACAATAAAGCTGATTCAGTGTAGTCAATTGATCAGAAACTTTAAAGAGGACAATGAGTTTGCCTTTGATGCTGATGAAATGGAAAACCAGAAGAGAGAGACAGACATTATGTCAGCAAGGAAGATAATCCTCACAGTGCAAGTCTGAATGAGCTTTCGGAGAACACAGTGGAAGTCGCAGGAGTCAGAGAGAAGCTGGTAATAGCTGAGGGGTGAAGTGACAGGCATGCTGAGACAGTCAACAAGGCTGAATCTTCTAACTGACATGTAGGAAATAAAAAGATACTGCAGACACAGTCTTCATGTATAGCTCCAGAGAGACTGCTATGCTGCAAGCAGTATTCAAATTAGAGACCTAATTGACTAGAAGGGCAGTGTGACACTCACAGTAAAAAGAGGGAGAAACAGAGATTTGTGAGAAAGAGAAAAAACAATACCTGAATGTCCTGTGCCAAGTGTCAGCTGCAGCAGCTGCCCTCAAGGAGGTGGAAAAAAGGTACTGATTTTAACTGGCTATGGAAGGACAGGTCAGGAATAGAGATAGGGAGCCATGAATCACCAGAGTAAGACCTGAGTCAATGCCAAGTTCATGGGCAAGAGAACTAGGGACAGGGCTAACAGCTGTGAGGACTTCAGAGGATGTATTACAGATCCTAGTTAAAAGCTGATTAACAAGAATCGGCTGCCTTAATAGAAATGGCCAAGAATTAGAAGGCACATAGCACAAAATCCAAAAGCCAATATGGTCTCAATTTTAGAAATGATGGAAGGACATTCAGTGTCAGGCAATATTGAGAGGTCAAGGGAGATTAAGGTGGAATAGAAGGGCGGAGAATGGGGCAGTAGGAAGGCATGCACAGCTTGGGAGACCATTTTTGGTGACTTGTAGACATCCACAACTTTGTAGATTGTTGTGACAATCGAGGAAAAGGAGGCTTTGTCAGAAGCAATGCTGTGACTGTAGACAACACATTGAGTTAACCTTGAAAGAAGTGGAAAGAGTTTTAAAGAGCATTGTTGATCATTAAAGGGGCAAGAGCCATTTTAAAGGGTATTTAAATCTATGTATGAAAAAGGAATGCATAAACATCACTTAGAAATTAAGTGTTATTATCATTATAATTAATCAATCAGATCTTGTTAGGATTAGGAAATCTTACGTGTTCTCCTGAATAGAAAATCAGGATAAACTAGTTACTGGGGAGTCTTTCACCAGAATGTGAAGGTAGAGAAGTCAACCCTCTCCTCTGCCTCTCATTCATAAATTGTTTGAATACCCACATACTGATTTATCATGTCGCTGATCCACAGTAACTAGCAACTTGCTATAAGCCTTTGTTTATGAGACACAAATTGTTGTTGCTCCACCCTCACATACTGTGACTCAGGAGTAATTTTAGGTTGGTTCAGCTTCCTCAGTTTTCTGGGCTATTAGATGTACACAATTGCAGATTTGTTTTTCTAACCTCAAAAAATATAGGACATGACTTTCCAAGGAATCATTTTTCACACCAGGTGGACATTTAATTTCAGGGGCAAATTGTGAAGCCAAAAAACTTAACAAGAAGCAACCTCTCCTCTTCTAGCTGGTTTACTGTGATGGCATCTTTGAATTATACAAGTGGTATTGTGGTTAGCTTTTAAAATTTTCTTTAGCAGTGGCTCTTCAAGTTTAGTGCTGAGCTTACTGAGTGTTCAGAACAGCCCTACACCTTCTTGTGTCACTGATTAATAAACAAAACTAAATTTCCACCAAAGATCTCAGTTTAATGAAGGCCTGCAATTCAGTGAGTGAAAGAAGAAGAAGGCATAAGAGATAAAGACTGGTTGTGTGCCATAGCGTAGCGTTCTACAAAACAAGCAGTGGGGAAACTGCGTGGTTTAATATGGCAGAACAGGATGGTCAAGGAGGAAAGGGACTGGAGGAAAATAGTCATAAGGGGAAGAAGAGAAATCCAGAAAAAGGCGGGAGATGACTGACTTACGCTGTCTTTACCCACAGATTCACATAGTTGGCTTAAAAGGACTCTGCTACTGCTTTTTACTTTTCCTGCTGTCTTGACACAACCCCTGCAGTACCACGAATGATTCTCCGGGTAATCATGCAGTAAATTTGACAGGAATCTGACTGATACTGATCACTTTTCAGCACATAACCCAACAACAGTTAAAGTAACATAATTAAAAATGGATGGAAGCAGAGAAAACTTCAGGTGGCACTGCTGCTAATGAAAGGATCATGGGATCGTAGCCTGGAGGGAAGTTATAGCAAAGGGACTGGATGAATGAATAGAAGGACTAGGCGTGAGAGATAAAACTGGTGATGTTATGTCAAGTTTGATGCAATTTCAGATTGCTGGAAGGTCAGTCACATTCCCAGCCCCAAACCCCTACACTAAATCTAACAATAATGTAGTTGAATATAGAGTCATTCCAACAAGCTGATCAAGAAAACCTCTGAGGGGCTTTTAGTTTGTGGTTTTGGTTTTTTTTTTCTTCTGGATTGCCACTGTGACTTGTTTCACCCTGCAGCAGCCATAACATCACCAGATCCAACACAAAGGAAATGGCAGAGAAAAGGAAAGTCAAACTACTTCTCCTCAATTACGTTTATACCATACACTAAGGGCACTAATATTATTCAATAAAAGTTTAAAATAACACATTATAGTACAGATTACACACTGAAGTTGAAAGAGGACTTGGAGACTAAGAAGAGACAACAGGTAACAAAATAGAGTAAAGATAGGCAATATAGCAAAGTATTACTATCTATATTTGTTCAGTCTTCCAGGGTTGAAAGATAAACTAGGAAAGCTTAGAGAACACAGAAATGAGATGTAAAAAAAGATAGCAACAAGTCAAAGAAACTAGGAAAAAAGAGTAGAATGCAAAAGAATCCCAGAAGTGTTGAAGAAAATGCATGTGTTTATTAGCTGCAGACAGAAAGCTGCCTGAAAAACATGAAGATCTGCCAGAATGCCTGGAAAAGACCCAGTCGCTTGATCTACAGAGGGGGAAAAACATCCCCAAGCCCAGGGGAGAGCAGAATGAAGACAGCAGCGAGGGAAGAGAAAGAAGTCAGGCTGATTTTGAAATGTTACTTTTTAAATCTTTTCCTGGGGGCTGACCTACCTCACCTGGACTGTGAGTTTCAAATTCAAATTTTTCATAAACTTTTCTCCTTTCCTGAGTTTCTTTTAATACACACACAGAAATCTACATAGATACTTTCATTTGAGCAGTGCCAATACTATTTGTTAACTCCAGTGGAGATTTGCTCCAGTATTTCTGACAAGCCCAAGCAACCCCACCCCTCCCCAGACTCCTGTTTAACACTGTATTTTTCAGTAAAAATGTCTTTTAGCTTTAGAACTTCTAAATTTTCAGTCAGGAAACTATAAATATGTCTGCAAAACACTGACACCAGCTTCCATTTGTAATTTTTAGCTCTTTGGAGTGAAGATCCTAATGAAGCTCAACCCATGATTTCATAATACAGGGACCAGAGCCCTCGTTTTCATCTGTGCATTACCCCTCCAGCTGCCTTTGCGCCAGTGCCTATAGGTCTGCACTGTGAAGCAGAGGAATGTATCAGTCTGAGGTAGAATTTATTTAATTTCCTTTAAATTGGTGATCCAGCCCTTTGATTCATCTCACAAACACTGAAACAGTGAAAAAATAATGTGGGAACATGACCAAGCAGCTGGGGAAAGGTGAACCAGTGGGAATTACTAAAAAAAAAAAGACAGAGTAGATTTGTTTATTACTAAAATAATTTTGCAATGTGAATAAATTACTGGCTAGAACAACCCGCATTGATGAACCAAGGATCTTGGGAGAAAATACATATGTGTATGTATACATAGAAACCCCACCACGGGCAGTAGTTAAAATTACACAATCTTCATCTTGGCATTTGCTAGCTTTTTTATAACTTAGCACCTGAAACATTATTTCTCTTTCACTATTTTTATCGCAACAACCTCAGTATTTTAGAGCAATGTTTGACAAGAAACAGTTGTTCCTTGTCACAAGCTCAGATACCAACAGCCATACTGCCTCCCACGTGTCATTTATTAACAAGATTCATTACTTTGCCATTGGATTTCACAGCTGCTGATGGACTGTGGCAATGGGCTGTTGAGGCTCCATAGCCTTTGAATCTATGTCAGATTCTAGTGAAGAAAATATCCAAATATTTATAGATTTCATAATCCTCTGCAATCATCTGTCCAATCTCGCCTTTCTGTTTCTAAATCTTCTACCTCAGGCTGACTTTTTTTTTTTTGTCTTAATATTGCTTTTGCAATGAAGTCAGGCTGCTGCTTCTTTGCCACTTCATGTGTATCAAAAAAGCAGATGACAAGGCGACAAGAAAATGCAAGCCCTCTCCCAGACCCAGTTTCAGTCCACAGGAGAAACAATTTCAGGAAAATTTCAGGAAGCTCTGTGATGAAATATTCTGTCATCCTCCAACAGAAGCAAATCTAAAGTCAACTTGCTACTGAAGAGCCGTGAAGGATAGGACTCTAGCACAATATGAGCTTTTTTTTTTTTTTTCTTTCTGATAAAAATGGAGAAAATGGCCCTCAAAAATACAATGAAAGAAACAACAAAAACTGTGGAGATGTGTGTTGACAAGAGAGATTCTGGAAGGTTACTTAGCTCTTTAATAAGTAATGCTACTTTGACGCGCAGGACTGTGTTGTACGTAGTTTCCGCCAGCTGTGGAAATTCTCATGACGATACAATCTACCCGTTGTGGTTCCATCTGCAAAGTGCAAGCACGGACCTGCCTTGACTGCACTTTCCAGTCAGATCATACTCACTAGCCTGTACTTGGCATTTTTCACCACTTGGAATATGTATACCTAGGATTTTTAAGGCTGTTTCTCCCATGTATATTCTCCTTCCTTATCCTCCCCTTTTTCCTTTCATGCACACCAGCTTTTAATCCTGTTCAACAGTAACTTTTTTATTGCCTTTCTCCGTAGGTATCTGAAGTGAAAAAAAAAACAATCCCGGCGGAACAATTTTTATTCCCTAGAAAGCTCAGGTTAGCCAGGTTCTCACCCCGAAGCAGGAAGGGATGGAGTTAAGACTGAGCACAGATTCGCCAGTTCTGCACACACGCAGTGCCAGCAGATCTTGACTATCTCCTGCCTGGCATTCAGCGACACCCCCGGTCTCGATGCCTACACATTTTTTTTCCACTTCTACCGAAGCCTCATCGACACGCAGCCGAAGCGCGCCCTGCGTTACACATCACCGGCTAATTACACTTAAAGGTGGGCTGGGATAACCGCAAAGCCGGGGCCCGAAAGAGTCACGGCCA